>NC_041406.2:70305239-70605239 GCF_900747795.2 Erpetoichthys calabaricus
AAATCTGGAAAGAAAATCCAAACAGAAACATGCTATTATTGTCCCAACTGTGATGTTGGATAGTATCTTTCACCATTTACCACCGATTTACCACACAAAGGTAATCATTTTGAGATTATATACTGTTTTGGCATCATTAGTAGTAAAAAAAGCAATGCTTTTTACTTAGGAGCATTGCTAAAACTATTATATTGTTTTAGGAGGTTAAAGCACAAGAACAGGTTAGGTATTTTTTTAAATATATAATAAATTCTTCACTTTAGAATGCAGTTTCATGTGGCAAATCAGTTAAGGCTGCTGATTAATAACTATTAACACATACGATTAACGTGTTAAAAATTTCTGCAATTATATTCTTTAACCCAACCCCTAAATGTGTTAATTTGACTGTGCATCACACGTTATTAATGAAGCAGTGCTAAATGAATTCAAGTCTCTTAATAGTAGTTGTTTTGTGTCATGGCTACAAAGGAATTCAAGGCCATTTTGTCCTGCAAAACATACTCACATCCATAATACCATTCTGTCCACCTGTATCGCTTTTGCTTCTGTTACCTTCGACTGGCCTTGTACTGAATTTTCACAATGCTTTCCCTGCTATCAGCTAACAAGGGACCTAGTCACCAGTTTCCTGGCACACATTCCTTTATACAACCAAGCAAACCTCTCACTGTGCTCTCTTGGTCACAAGACGGTGGCAGTGCACACCCATGAATGTCTCCTTCAAAAAAGACGCAAAAGTGCACTTTTCAAAACTTTGGCAGCATTTCACTTTTCACTGCTTTCAATCTAGTGCCAGCAAACAAACAACTCTAAAGAGAGTAGACAGGTGATGAACGATACTTCTTCCCAAGCTCCCTTTGAGGAGAGATTGCTTTAATGATGTCATTCACGAAGTCCAAGAACACTGACATCATCCTACATCCCTTCATGTGTACCTGAAAGAATGTGGTTACATGCCATTTCACAGACCTTTATTGTAAAAGCAGAAAACTAATGAAACATGTTTAAATTATGTTGAGCTGGATGAGAGAACGCTTTGCTTCCATGCAGAAAGCTTGTAAAGAGTACCTATAAAATGAAACTGCAGTTAAATAAGTGACATCCTTACATAGAAGTACTGCCTATTTTTGCAAAAATGTTACCCACTGGGGTTGAAACATCATGCGTGCAGGTGCTCCATTCATCTGATAACAGCTAGTGAACAAGAGGTTAAGCACACATATAGTGTTATAGGTATGTATTTAATCCTGCATATGTTGAGGGGTACATTTAACTTGCCCATTTGAGGGTCACAAGGAGCCAGTGATCATTGTGGCAGCACTGGGTGTTATGTTACAATCCTGACTTAGAATGGAGTAGTAATAAAAAAAGATTTATTTTGATTACAAGTGTGCGTTTCACATCTCAATTAGAAGGAAAAGTAGCTCAACCATGGACCGCAAGGACACGAGCCTGACAATGGGAGTTGGAGACTCAGCATGGTGTTCTTCCGGAGCCACATATGGTTGCAGGGGCCCAAGCCTAGGAATAAGAGGTAGTTTGGGGTGGTGTCCTGCTGGTAGCCATGGACTGCAGGAACCTGAACCTGGCAGAGAAGGTTGGCTGAACTGTCATTTAGGCATCTCCTCAACTGAAAGGTCTCATTTGGGAGTTACCTGAGGAGACATTTTCTTTAAGGGGAAGCACCAGGGACTGTAATTTTAAAGAGAAGATCCTTGCTGTGTTTTAAGTTCATTTTTAGGGATTATTTATTGGATTCATTTTTAACCTCCTCAATCATTGTTTTTTTTAATTGGATTATTTATTTATTGAATAATTTTAACTTATAATAATAATTTATTTACTGCACTATTTATTTGAATACTGGTTTTTAGACTGTTGAATTTTAAATATAGACACTTATTACTTTTACACCTTCCTCTTGCTTTGCGTGTTTCCTTAATTGCCCAGCGCATTTCGCTTGTGACTATCGACAATTGCAGGTTCAAGCATGGGAGCATGGAGCCAAACCACACCATCACATATCCGTTGTGAACATTTGTTTTCTGTTTCTGGATATGTTGTTAATAAAAAATAGCATCCCTTAAATCCATCCATTTTCCAACCCACTGAATCCGAACACAGGGTCACGGGGGTCTGCTGGAGCTAATCCCAGCCAACACAGGGCAGGATGCCAACCCACCACAGGACACACACAAACACCAAGCACACATTAGGGCCAATTTAGAATCGCCATTCCACCTAACCTGCATGTCTTTGGACTGTGGGAGGAAACCGGAGCGCCCGGAGGAAACCCACACAGACACGGGGAGAACATGCAAACTCCACGCAGGGAGGACCCGGGAAGTGAACCCAGGTCCCCAGGTCTCCCAACTGCGAGGCAGCAGTGCTACCCACTGTGCCACTGTGCCGCCCCAGCCCTTACATAACCAGTCTAAATAAAGTGGTTTGCATAAGCAACTGGCTGAATAAATAGACTGAAAATCACTAATGTTTTATTTTTCATCTTCATAACTTAAAGACAGCATTATTGAAAGAACCAATCAAAGTGTTATAGTAATCTGCATTGTGATGTGGCTTAAAATAAAGATTTTCACTGTTTATTCAATTTCTTCTGTTACACGAAACTGTCTAATAAACTAACTTACCTAGGCAAGAGTTTATTAAAACTGTTTTGTATTAGAAAATAATCATAATTATTTGTGTTTTATACAAATGTTAATATGTTTGAAGGAAATATGAGTAAAGTTTCAATTAATATGCAGGACATTTTGATAACAAATTTTAAGTTTGTGATTAATCGCGATTATATTTTTTAATCGAACAGAAGCCTTAAGATGATTGTGATGAAATAACTTCGACTTGGAAAATACCAAACTTATCCTTTAATGTTTCATATAATACTTTCTTTGGACTCTCTGCCTGTATGCTTCACATCTGACACAGCACATCTGAATACTGCAGCAGATGCTATCCTTCTTAGTGAGGTCAGCAGCAGTTATTGTGCTTCTGCCCACTCACTAGTAGTGCTATTCCAATGGTAGTGGTCCATGCTCAGCTCTCTGCTGCACTTCGCTCTGCTCCATTCCATTTTGTGTGTGTGTGTGTGTGTTCGGGTAAATGCCAGTGTACACTTTTTGCCATTTGTCTGGCCATCTCAAACAGACTCTGACTTTCAGGAATCAAATCGAAACTTACATCAGATATCATTCTAAGGATGCTTGAAACCCATACTAGAGATGTTGGACTGGGGTTGGCAAATATTTTTAGGCAGATATCATTACAAAAATTAAATGTTGAAGAAAACCTACTAGCCACCCAGTGTAGTAAAACATAAAATTTGACATATATACAGTATATCAACGTTTCAGAGTAGTCTTCTGAAAGAACATCCACAGCACTGTAAAGAAATACCAAAAGGAACCATTAAAGTCGGTGCAGATCACTTTGCTGTACACACCACATTTATATGAGCAGCCCCATATCTTTCTTTTCCTTTTCTTGTCACAGACAATCTATTATTTTGTGAGACTGCGCATATTTCATCTCTTCATTTACAATTTATTTGTAAAGTCCTAAAGAAGTCAATAAATCATTTAAACAGGCAGCAACACGTTTATTTTCCTACTGTGGCAGACAGGTCATTTTCAACAGTGAGACATCAAATTGTTTACATTTCATCATTATTTTCACTTTATTCCTTTGTCATTAGTTTAGCTTCACAGAGATTAATAATGTCATTTCACTGATCAGTTTTCAAAGAAAGAAAAAAACAACTTGGTAATTTTTTTGTTTTCTTCTTATGAAGAAAGATAATGCTTACTGTGCTGAGTAAGGACAAAGTAAAGATTTAATTTCCCATACTTTTCTTCTAAAATAACATTATGGTTTGAATGTATTTCATCTTGAATCAATATGGGAGTGTATTACCTACTTTGCTATGAAACTTTACATTTTTTTAAATTATTATTTTCATTTTCACAGCTGTGTTAGACTTTTTCATCTATCCATCCATTTTTGGTTTAGGTCTTTTATCCAATACAAGACTAGTGGGACATGTTGGTGTTTCCTTGCAGAACTGGCAGGAAGCCATACTTGATGGAGTCTCAGTCCGCTGCAAGGCACAGACCTTCAATCACAATTATTCATCCATCCATCCATCCATCCATTTTTCCAACCCACTATATCCAAACTACAGGGTCACAGGGGTCTGCTGGAGCCAATCCCAGCCAACATAGGGCGCAAGGCAGGAAACAAACCCCGGGCATGGCGCCAGCCCACCGCAGCACAATTATTCAATTGACTTTGTTATCCTAACACACGTCAATCACACACGACAGAAACCCCAAAGTACTCAGAGAGAGAAAATAAAAACTATGAAAACTCTGCACAGACAGCATTCAAGTTAGCATTCAAACCAAGGATCTTGAAGCTGTGGAGCAGCAGCACTAACCACTGTGCCACCTTGCTATACTATGCCACTTCAGTGCTCATGAAATGTAGAGCTATGTAAATTTGCAGGCTTTTGTTCTATTATCTTGTTTTAAATTGTTCTTCAAATTTAATCAATTATTTTCTGCTTACTTTTATTATATTACCTCATAAATTCCAAAAAGGTTTTATTAGGATATTCTGAGAATTTAAGGACCATTTGCATTCTTTATACCCAAGGATGAATTTGCATTCTGCTCATATTTATTTTAAAATATTCTGGCTATTTAAAAAGTTGTATTCTTATGACCATACAATTGAAAAGAAAACTGAAAAAGGTGCTTCTTGTTAGCATTCATTGCCAAGTATCTGATTTACTCTTTGTTAGTTTTGTCTATTTCTATATAAATGCAGGAATAAATTCTACCAAGGAGGCAAAATAAAAAGGAGAAGACAAAAATAAATTAATAATTTATATTTAAGCCTGTGGAAAAAAATACAGATGATTTTGGAATTCTAATTAGGGGAAATCACATACTGCATTGCCTTTTAACTGCACAAAGACAGCAAGAAAGACTAGTTAATCACACAAGTAGTTTAATTTAAAGCAAAAATGAATTACTAATTATAAAATCGGATGGAACGAAAGTAGTGGAAAATTGATTCTTTAAAAATATGATGTATAAAGGCTTAGAACTACTTCATTTTTGAAATTATCTTTGCCTTATTCTACAAAACTTCACACACCCCAAACTATGTTATAATTAAAGTTTATTGCTTTTTATGTATCACCATCCCACAATACACATAATGTATTCAATTTATTGGCAAAATTTAGTATCTGTAACATTTGAAGCAACAGGTCTCAACCATATACTGTAGATTATTTAACATAAATTAAAACTATAGTTGAGCAAAATGAAGGCTGGAAACAACTTCTTCTCCCTCAGTGAGGTTATTTAATTTTGTTATTCTTTCATTATTTGGGTACCCAGCATTTGAAAACTTCTAGTAAGGCTTCTTATAGCACATAGCAAAACATGTTTCTGAAACAGAAACCTTCCTAAAGAACCATGAAAGCCAAACAGAGTGATCCAATATGATGGGAGGAAGCCCGGCCTCCTCGCTCTACATCTATCCAGCTAGAGTGGCTGGAAGTACAGAAAATGGTGAGTAGTGTAAAAACATAAAATCATGTAATTGAACAAAATGTATGTGTGTAAGTACAGAAAATAGGACAGAATGATCAAACTTGTTTGTGTTTTGCGTACGTGACAAAAAGCATATATACTTTCTGTAAGTTTTCTTTCAATGATGTGTGTGACAAGAAAATGTACCTTTAGGGTAAAGACTTTACCAATTGGAATAATACAAAATGAGTCAGGATGCTATTTTTATTGCTTACGTGGTCTACGATCAGGAGACTAGAAAAGCTTTAAAAGAGCAAGGATATCTGCGCTCAAGGCAGATGAAGTGCGGTGTCCTAGGACTGTATTTCTCTGTCATTTTACCCTTGCCTGGTATGTATCAATAAAAGGTTTTTACTAATTTTAATTTTCTTCTCTGTCTTCAGTCACAAAAAGTGTCCACAGTTTTTTTGGCGCCCGGACGTGGGGCAGGAGACGGCCGGTCGACTCCTCCAGCGAGACCATTTCAGTGATCCGTCTTACCAGCGGACTGCCGTCAACTTGAGCTCCGGCAGCAGAGCATGCAGCTCCGGCAAAAGTTAGGACTGCCCTGTCCTGAAAGAGTTCTTGTGTGAGGAGCCCCTGGTCTCCTCTTTGCTACATCCACGGTGACTGAACGGATTTCCAGACAGAGCTTGAACACTTCCAGGCTGGGGTAAGCACCGGGGAATTTCCGAACATTTTTTTTATTTTCTAAATTACGGGAGGGCGAGTTTCCTGTTGACCGTCTAGTCATATTCATATCTCAACGGGTTGCTTAAGGTGATGGAGACTTGACCCAAGCAGTTTGACGCATACGAAAGGTCTGACGAAAGGATACTGGCCTCACCCATATCCTAGACTCGGCTGGACGTATTGATGTAGTATTCTGCTGAACCGAATCGGACACGAAGTCACCTGAGCTGGAATCCGGGGATGTGAGCGGACAGGCTAACGGGATGAGTAACGGGATGGTATATATATATATGGAAACATAAACAGAAAAAGAGCACAGATTGCAGGTTTGCTGTTAGGACAAAATAAATAAATCTACATACTAATAGGAATACCGTGTTCTCCTGGGAACTGGGACAGGACCGATAGTTGGGTGTCTCCCCTTGGGACTAAAGAAGGGAATAGTAAGGGAACAGTGAGTGGCACACTTAATACCTCGCTAATTCATACGTACAAGGGATTAGATGAATCAGTATATAGTTGGAAAATTAAATACAGGACTCGGGAAGAGCAAGGGGACATAATGGGAACTTATAACAGTAAGCCTGTTAATCGCCGCACAGGGGGATCAAAATCATTAATGCTGGAAGAATTATTTTCAGAGGATCAACAGACGCCCTGTAAAAATGGGTCTCCTAGGAAATTTGTAGAAAAGAAGACAGGTTTAGATTTCAAGAAGGCATGTAGGAAATGGAATAGACAGAGTGGTGGGCGTTGGCCGATAGAGGGGACAGGAGATGCAAGTGAAATACAGGAAACTAGGAAGATCCTGTGTAGGAATAAGCAGGGTTGTTATAATAGTGGACCGTATCGAATGGATATGTTCGATAGATGGGAATTAGTAATAAAAGACAGAAATTTAGGAGCAGTACAGAAACAGAATGAATTGTTGCGGGCAAATGAGGGAAAGGCTAAAAAGGAGAAAGAGGAATTACTAATTACATTACAGAAAGTTCAGACAGGCATGGAACCACAGGCAGATGGGAGGAAAAGGAAGAATAATCCAAATAAAGACCCCCTTTATCCTATTATTTGTTCCTCTCCTCAGTACCAACCTCAGGCACCTCCATTATCCCCTCCTCTATCCCCCATTCCGACTGCCCCCCCTGCACTACAACTGGCAGAAGTTTCCCCCGATGATCCCCCAGACACAGATCACTATGGCCCCTCTACCCATCGTGATGACCCACCCCGTACTAGACAAACCCCCATCTCCCAACGCACTCGAAGTCAAACCTCTACTCACAAACCAGCTCCAACTTTTTTCTCTCCAACCTCTTCTGATCCTTCACCTTTACTTACTTGCCCTTTAATAGAAGTTCCCAATCCCCATTATAACCCTGCCCATCCAGCCGGACCCCAAAATCCCACAACAGTTATGATAAATCGGAACTGGGACATCCAAGAACTAAAGGATGTCGTGAATGCACTTCCAGATCCAAAGGAAGTAGGAGGACTAAAATTTGTTAAACAACTTGACCAGTTAGATAGCATGTATAAGCCTAACGCTGCTGAATGGACCCAGGTACTTCGTCGAAAGCTTGGGACCACATGGACCACTGTTTGCAAGGGTGTCCGCAATGACGTTCCATGGGTATGGAACTCAGCTTTAACTCGAGGACAGGGGATTGGTGGAGAAGGCGAATTTAACCCACAATGGGAGGCGTTGAGACAAAATATTGCAGAAAAATATAAAAAAGGAACGGACTGGTTCCTTATTTCTGCTGCAAAACAAAAGAGAGACGAGACGGTTGATGAATGGGCACATAGGATTCAAGACCTTATGGCTAATCACTCGGGCTTGTAAAATGTCGATGACAGCACCCGAGCTGCAGTTCCACCTTTTGTTTCCGGTTTGCGCCTTGATATACAAAACAAGGTCCGCACTTCCTGTATTGGGTGGGAAAGTGCCGCGTTTGATGAAGTCAAACGACATGCTGAATATGCCGAAAAACAAACTAAGCAGAAGGAATCGGACTCTCTTGCCAAATTATTGGCAGCACAGATGAACTATTATACCAGGAATACTCCTGACTGATGCCGAGGATATGGCCTTAGAGGAAGGGGATGAGGACGAGGAAGAGGACGAGGTGGTTTTGGAGCTCCTCCTGCTGACCACAATAAGAATCCTTTTATTCCCTCTCCCTTTAATCCCAATGTTAATTCCTACTCTTGCTACGCCTGTGGTGAAACTGGACATTTTCGTCGGGAGTGCCCTCACAGACAGCAACAGCCCCCGCCTCCCCCCATTCCACCTGTTTTTTCTGACACGCCTGACCAACAATACTGGCCATAGGAAAACGCAGGGACCTCCAGCCACTCTTTTTAACTACCTTTGCTCACCCATAATTCAGAGACTGATCCTTTACTGACATTGTTCGTTGATGGCACTGAGACTATTTTCTTAATCGACACTGGTGCCACTCGATCTACCCTCTTGCTGGCAAAGGTCCCTGCCTCGAACGAGACTGTTAACTGTGCTTACTGCTTCTGGACAACCTCACCTTCTCCAAGTATCAAAACCTCTTCAAGTCCAGTCACGTCCTGGCGGACATACCTTACTGCATCGTTTTCTTTTAAATCAGCTCTGTCCAGTTAACCTTTTAGGAAGAGATCTCATGACAAAACTTTCTCTTTCTATTTCTATGATTGACAAAGGTTTTTTCTGTTCTACCCCCAAGTTGTTGTGTCAAATTGCCCCTTACCCCAAACCCTCTTTTGCAGCTTGGACTTTAAATATTTCCCCACACACCATTCTCCTCAAAGCCCTATACTCTTTTTCCCCCTGTCTCTTTCCCAATTTACAGGCCCCTGACATTTTACACTGTACTGCCCAATACTTCCCTATAGAAGTAGACACCCCCTGGCTAGAATCTTTCCTTACTTCTGGTACTCGCCCCGAAACCCTTCACATCTCCTGTGTTTTTATTTCATCCACAAAGGCAGCTGCTTCTGTTCATCTTACATGCTCACAACATATATTTTATCTTGGCGGCTCAGTGCCTCATATTTCCTTAGCTAAATCACGCACTGTTAAATGGGGGGAAATAGGACCATGGGTAGAACAATGCCTTAAAAGAACAGACTGGTTACAAGTTGCTCCAGGTATTTTTGATACTCCTGACCATTTAATAACTAAAGTGGTGCTTCAAACTGATTTTTTAGTACATCGCGCTTTGTGCCGTCCTTCCTCTTTTGCTTGTTCATTGCAAACCACTTTCCCTTCTTGGCTCTCTATGCTCCCTGATTCACTATGGTCCCAGGGAAAGAATGATTATGGAAGGATAGCCCATTGTGAGCCTCTGGTGATCCACCCGAAATTCTCCTTCCGCCCGCACCGTGCCCAATATCCTCTGTCTCCTGAAGCAGAGGCTGGCATCTCCGCCGTACATTCCGATCTCGTCAAACGCGGTGCCATTATTCCAATTGAATACTCTCCAGTCAATTCCCCCATTCTACCTGTAAAAAAGGCTGACGGTTCATGGCGTTTCGTACAAGACTTGCGACAAGTAAATTCTGCCATCTTCCCTAGGGCCCCTATCGTCCCTAATCCTTCCACTATCCTCTCTACTATCCCTCCTTCCGCTCGGTACTTCTCCATTATTGACCTAGCTAATGCTTTCTTTTCTATCCCTGTACACCCTGATTCTCAATTTTGGTTTGCTTTTACTTTCCAAAACCGCCTTTGGACATGGACCGTCATGCCTCAGGGATACACTGAAGCCCCTTGTGTATATGGACAAGCTCTTGCCCAAAATTTAGAAGGCTTTTGGCCGGACAGAGGTAGTACATTGATACAGTATATAGATGACATAATGCTATGTAGCGCTACGGAAGAAGATTGTGCAAAAGATACCCAGAAATTGTTGCTGTTTTTGGGGGACAATGGCCATAAAGTTTCTAAAGTTAAGCTGCAGCTAATCAAAACAACTGTAAAATATCTAGGTCATGACATTACGTGTGGAACAAGAGCTCTCTCTAGCGATCGCATTACAGCCATCCAAAATCTTCCTAGACCGGTCACAAAACAACAGGTTATGTCTGTTTTAGGTATTCTGGGCTACTGCAGACAGTGGGTTCTAAATTTTACTGAAAGAGCACAGCCATTGCAACAATTAGCTAATACTCCTGGCATCCCCCTCTCTGGCCAGGTCCAATGGAATGAACAGGCTGAGAAGGCTCTCTGTGACTTAAAAACTGCTCTTCTATCTGCGCCCGCGCTTGGTTTGCCTGATCATTCTCGTCCATTCACTTTGTTCGTGGACGAAAAGCAGAGATTTATGAATGCAGTACTGACGCAACAACACGGAGATAAACAGAGACCGGTGGCTTATTTTTCTAAAAAACTGGATCCAGTGGCCGCAGCACTTCCTCCGTGTCTTCGTGCTGTGGCTGCAACAACAGAAGCTGTATTAGCAAGCACGGATGTAGTTCTCATGAGCCCCCTAACAGTTAAAGTGCCTCACGCTGTACATTCTATCCTAGTACAAGCCAAAACTTCACATCTCACTACTGCTAGGGCAATACACTATCAGAATGTACTCTGTACTTTGTCAAATGTTACAATTGAAAGATGCTCCACTTTAATTAAATCCAGCCACTCTTCTCCCAATTAGCAACGAAGGAGAACCACATAATTGCCATGATGAAATAGCAAAGGTTGTAAAACCTAGAGTAGATCTACAGGAAACACCTTTAGAAACTGGAGAAATGATTTTTGTGGATGGATGTTCCTTGCGATTGAAAAATGGAGCACCCTCAACCAGTTAGGCAGTGGTCCAAGGGGACCGCCTGCTGGAAGCAAATCGAATTTCATCAAGCTTGAGTGCACAAGCAGCTGAACTCGTAGCACTCACTCGAGCGTGTCAGCTGTCCGAAGGGAAGATCGTAACAATTTATACAGATTCCAGGTATGCTTTTGGAGTCTGCCGTGATCATGGAGCACTATGGAAACTAAGGGGATTTAAGACCAGTACTGGCAAACCCATCCAACATCAGAAATTGATCGAATCCCTTTTAGAAGCTATAACCAAACCATCTAAGCTAGCGATTGTTAAATGTCAAGCTCACACAGGAAAACAGGATCCTGTTAGCAAAGGAAATGAATTAGCTGACCACTTTGCTAAAGAGGCTGCATATAATAACACACCAATTTCTTTATTCCAACAGAGAAATGACCAGGACCCTGATAATCAAATTATTTCTTTACAGAGTGCAGCCACGGATATCGAAAGGAGAAAATGGTCCAAAGAAGGGTCCCTCTCTGATGGAGTCTGGACTCATAAACACACTAACAAACCTTTTCTCCCAAAAGCCTCTTTCCCAGGAATGGCAAAAATCGCCCATGGCCTCGATCACGCAGGTAGAGATGCCATGGTTCGAGATGTTGAAAAACATTGGGAAGCTGTAGGTTTCTCTACATATGCAGAGCAATTTTGCAGACGCTGTGCAATATGTCAAAGGTTTAATGTGGGAAAAGGTACCCAGGTAAGTCCCGCCGTTACCCCTAATCCAATGGGTCCGTTTGAACACCTCCAAATGGATTTCATTGAACTAACCCCGTCTAAAGGGTACCGATATTGTCTTGTGACTGTCGATGTGTTCTCCCAATGGGTAGAGGCTTTCCCTTCAAAACACAACGATGCCAAAACAGTAGCTAAAGCACTAATTAAAGAGATTATTCCAAGATGGGGTATCCCTCAAAAGTTACAAACAGATAATGGCACTCATTTTGTGAACTCCGTTATAAATGAATTAATCAGCTGGCTCCAAATTAATGTGCTCCATTATTGTAAATACCATCCCCAAAGCGGAGGCATCGTAGAACGATGCAATGGCACTTTAAAAGCTAAACTCGCAAACATTTGTGAACAAACTAATTTATCATGGCCGGATGCACTACCCTTAGCTTTAATGGGACTAAGGGGACGGACACACCGACAACTGGGACTATCGCCGTTTGAGATTCTGACCGGACGTCCCATGCCCATTGGCATGGTTGTAGGAAATGTGAATTTGCATACTGTGGACAATGATCTTCTCTCTAGTCTTGCAGGTCTCCGAACCTCGTTGAAGGAAGTCCACCAGCAGGTTAATCAAGCCTGGAGGACCAGCCCACCTTCTAACGATTTACCAATTCCCTTGGGCACCTGGATCCTGGTTCGAGATACTTGGAGGAAACACTGGCATCAGCCTAGGTGGAGAGGACCATTCCAAATTCTTCTATCCACACCACATGCCGTGAAAGTTGAAGGACTGCCTGCCTGGATCCACGCATCGCATTGCAAGAAATGGCTATCTTAAAAATACTTTTTCTGTTGACTGGATTAATTACCTTTATTATAACCAACAACGTTTCCTTAACTTCACCAAAGACGCTATTGAAGGCATACATGAACAGCTTGACCGTACTTCTGATGACTTGGCAAAATCGTCTAGCCTTGGACATGTTACTTGCGGAAAAGGGAGGCGTCTGTGCTATGTTTGGCGATGCTTGTTGTACATATATTCCTAATAATACCGCGCCAGATGGATCAATAACTCGTGCATTGGCAGGTCTCACTGCTCTCTCTAATGATCTTGCCACTAATTCTGGCATTACAAATCCCTGGGATCAGTGGTTTGCATCCTCCTTCGGATCCTGGGGACAATGGATAAGATCTGTTTTTATTTCTTTGGTTGTGGCATTTTGCCTCCTCCTCCTGGTTGGTTGTTGTATTATCCCTTTGTTTCGCTACATAATATCTAAGTACTTTACCGCCTCTATGGAAAGGGCATATATGCTACATGAGGAGCACATGTCTCGTATAGCTTCTTCCATTTTCTCCTCCCCATCCCCTTTCCCCCCCCTTCCCCTTCATCAACCATTTCAATTTAATTCTACTGCCCACATCATTTTGTTCAAAAAGGGAGGAGTGTAAAAACATAAAATGATGTAATTGAACAAAATGTATGTGTGTAAGTACAGAAAATAGGACAGAATGATCAAACTTGTTTGTGTTTTGCGTACGTGACAAAAAGCATATATACTTTCTGTAAGTTTTCTTTCAATGATGTGTGTGACAAGAAAATGTACCTTTAGGGTAAAGACTTTACCAATTGGAATAATACAAAATGAGTCAGGACGCTATTTTTATTGCTTACGTGGTCTACGATCAGGAGACTAGAAAAGCTATAAAAGAGCAAGGACATCTGCGCTCGAGGCAGATGAAGTGCGATGTCCTAGGACTGTATTTCTCTGTCATTTTACCCTTGCCTGGTATGTATCAATAAAAGGTTTTTACTAATTTTAATTTTCTTCTCTGTCTTCAGTCACAAAAAGTGTCCACAGTAGTGAAGACTCCTCATATTCAGCTGGCACAACAGAAACAGGGGCTCACTCATCTTCTTTGTTGATTAATACTTACATTTGTGAGTTTTGAGACGTCATAAGAACAGGACTTAGTGTGGTAGAAATCAAACATCTCTCTATTATAAAAAAAAATCCTGGAGAGAAACAGTAGGGCATCGAGACGTGATCTTCACGTTAAGATCACGGAGGACAGTTAAAAGACGCGCGAGGACCTTAAACATGAGACATTGTGCCAAGAGGTTGACCCAGGACCATTTCGCGATGACGTAGAACATGAGATTCTTGCAAGACACGCCCTACTTGCAATCAATATCAAATATGACAATGGGGCAGCAAAACATTCAGTCTTGTGAAGGATTTGAGCACACACAGATCCAGGGTCTCAGCGCATATAAAGCGTATAAGGACAATAAGTTATAAATGAAACGTCGACGACTAAGCGAAGAAGAAAGCAGCGCAGAGAAAAGAGACTCAAAAGCGTTGGAGAGAAAAAAGAGCAAAAAAGAAAAAATAATCTAGGTTCAAATTGAGAAAATAAGGAAAGTAATTATCAGCCCATAACAAGTGGAATTGAAACAAAGCATGTCCAATCGGGCTCAGAATTAAAAGGCAGAGTAAAAGACAAAGTAGAACTTCATAAACGCGTTCACAAACGTTGCCGCTATACACATGCAGAGCAGATTATGAAAGCAGTGGAATTCGAAAGGCTCAAAAAAATATATATATATGCGTGATACAAATGTGGAGAAAGATAAAGAATATGAAAGTAGGAAAATTAGAAAGTATAAAAAAAAGAAAGCAAAGATCGCATTAGTGCAAAACAAATGTAAATTATTACTCTGAAAAGGGCAAATAATCACCACGGACCAGGTGTCATTGAAAAAAAAGCAGGACAAAACGAGGTCAGAAATAAAAGACAGAGTAGAAAACAAAGTAAATTGTCATAAAGAGGTTAAAAAAAGGGTCCAAACACATGCAGAGCAGGTTAGAGATAATGAAAACTGGAATTCAAAAGACTAAAAAAAACATAGGCGCGAAACACATGAAGAGCAAGATACAGAATATGAAAGCATAAAAAAAGACAGTGTCAAAAAAAGAGAAATTATTACTCAGAGAAATAACTAAAAGGCGAATAGAGATCGAATATATGGACACAGGTGATATGTCAGAAGTATGTAACTATTGTAAAGCTTTGAAGTTTAAGTCAGAGAATTTCAAAAACATGTTTTACCTCACATGCATTTATTGGTTACTTTGCAAAAAAAAGTATTAACTGCTGATGATGTAGATCGCTTTGTCTGTGCTGAAATTCCAAACAGAGAAACCTATCCTGAATTATGGTACAAAGTCATTAAACACATGTCTCACTGACCTCATTTAAAAGATTCAGCATATTGGAACTCAAAAGATTCCAAATATTGTTTTTACATAAGTTCGAAAATAAAAGTGAAACTAATGAAATAGCAACAATTCAAAGAAAAAAAAGTCTTAAAAGTGTGTGTCCAGAAAACCAAACATGGGGGTTGGCGAGTGAAGTGAGCAGGGGGCGAAGCTCCCTAGTCTTAATTAAAGAAAGAAACTTTTCCTCAACTGGGACAAGTCTGATAAAATCTTTTTGAGTCAGTAATCAGGCAGGAGAAAAGCTGTCCATTGTGTCATTTATTACTGTTCTTGAAATGCTTGAAAAGGGAGCATTCTTCAGAGCAGTCTGTTAACACTAGAACTACCAAAGCCTACGAAAAAACATGTAATTCCGGCCCACCTTAAATCCCTTTCGCACCTCTCCATCAGCATCTTTTGTCCTGTAAATGTGTCGATCAACACAAGCAGCAAGCAGCCTACTATCCCTTCCCCCCACCCATCAATTCGCAAATAATTTGCTTATTATTATACTTTATACGCTTTATTATACAATAAAAACATACATTGATTTGTGTCTGTAACAGCCGGTGTAAATTTAAAGTACTTGTAAAAGTTAGCGTTTTTTTTTTCATATATGTTTTTATTGTATAATATTAACAATAACAGCAGCTCACTACTCAAAACAGTAAATTTGCGAGACAGCCAGGATCAAACCAGCCACCTCTTGATTACAAGACAGTGGTTTTTACTGCTGCACCACAGAAGCTGTCATATTGCACTTGCACCTTTTGTGAACGTGTTTATTTGATATTTGGCCATCAGTCTCCACACATTATACAGTTCATGACTACATTTTGTCATTTATTACTTTAACCATGAAAAACGTTTCTGTTTTAACGATGTGTTTACATAGATTGTTGTAAACATGGAACACACATGAAATGTATGTATTGCAAATAACGTTCTATTATTTCCCCTCTAAAACTCCAGTACTTCACTCCCAGATTATCAAGGCTTGAATTGGGAGAACCTTTCTGCAGTGGTGGGATAGCAGGATGCTTGCTGCTTCTGTTGATTGACACATTTACAAGACAAAAGACGCTGACGGATAGGTGCGAAGGGATTTAAGGTGGGCCTGAATTACGAGTATTTTCGTAGGCTTTGGTAATTTTAGTGTTAAGAATGGTCAGAGAAATAAGGGCAGAGGTCTATTTTATAAATAACCGAATCTGCATAACAGTGCTAAAATAATCCTTACATATATCATACACTGATTGGTTAAAAGACATGAGGTGCTTTAGCATAGAGAACAACCAGCCTAAAAGAAAAGTCTTTCTCCATTATATCCTTGTTCTTCAATATACAGTATCTTGAATTCAGCTCTTATTCTGTTATGAAAACTGTATATGTGCCAAAAAGCAAATCTTATATCAGCCCATTTCTTAAACCACCCCCCTGGAACATTATGCTTATTTGCTTGACAATTTCAACAGTCTCTTTATGGCATTTTTAAAACAAATGTTTACATATTTCAATGTGTACTGCAAACCAAAATACTTAACTATTGTTATCTCTTAATAATTCTCTCACATTAGGAACAGATAATCCTTCAAAACTGAAGTATTTGAAGGTTTTGGTAATTAAGCTGTGGTTCGATATAAAAGAAATAAAAAAGAGTATGAAGCATAGACTAAAAGAAAATATTAGATAAACACTACACATAAAAATTAAAAATGGAAAGTAAACTGAATACAATTGTTGCCCTGCTTGACAAGGTGAAATAAATACTAACATCCCTCATTGAACAGATGACAGACTACAATTATATCTATACCTTTCCAGAATAACAGAGCACACCTATATATTGTCACATACATGTGTTTCAGATCTCTTCTGAAGCACAGGCTGTTGCCTAATGCCTTTTTTTCATGACACCCGTTCCACCTCCATCATATGTCCTTCTGGACCCACCTCTTCCTGCCTGGATCCTATATAAACCCCTCCCACACCGCATCATGGCAGTCTGATTTTGGACTCCTATCTGGAGAGATGTTTAACCATTGTACAACTCACTTTTTTGTTTTCAGTGATTCTTAAAGTGCCCCAACTCTTTATGCTTTGCTTTGTCTTGGCATTTCTTACAATATATACACACAAGTATAATTGTAACACTGTTAAACAAGAAGCCAGTTAATAATTAAAGTTCACAAATATATGTCAGTGTTTTCTTTTGTTTAGATTTTTGTATATGTATATCTTTATTTCTAATGAGAGGGAAAGGACCAATTGAAGTGGAGGAGTCTAATCTGGAAGAAATTTGTAAATACAGTTCTATTGAAAAGGAGAAATGTTACTTTGGAAAGAGCAGAGAGAGCACAAATGGGAAACAACCTACCTCATTTGGCGTAAGCAAAGACCTTCAGGATTTTTGCTTTATTTCTGTGGAATAGCCTTTGCGAAGCCTGTTAAAATCCCGGCAGGCCCATTGTTTTGCATTGTTGACTTTTCCTAAATATGACTCCTGTACGATTATCAAACTATCAATAAGTACAGACACCTGTTGGACTTTTTAGACTTTAATAATTTTTCATTTCATTAAGGATGATTTTGTGTGTGATCGTAAATTGTTTTTGTGTATTCTATATGTGTAAGTATATTGGAGGAGTGCATCGCAACAATGAATATTTGTTGCAGTATATGTTACTTCATTTTCTCTGTCTTCATGTAAATACACTAACATTTTTGGTTATTTTGTTTTGTCCTGTTATATCAGTTGCTTTGTGTAGTCTTTTTGTAATAGTGCTCTGAAAAGGGAAAGTATTGTTTTTTGGGTAGTCATTTGCCAAATGATATAATTCTACTGCCAACTGAAGAGATGAACAAATTCTCTTTCATAGCTTTAAACATATTTTCTAAGACAAAATTTACTAACAGAGAAAATGAAACATATGTATATGTTGTTGCTTAACTGGATACATAACATATTTTTACCCTCTGCAATTATGTGAATGAAGGAAATTTGCTTGTTTGCATTGCTTATTGTAGTGCTCCCGATGTTAATCGCTATTTGGCTACTTAGCTGCTATGTGACAATATCTGTTACAGTCAAGATCAACAGCAAGGAAACTAAAGTCAGTGATTTAAAATAAAAATGCAAATATTTTCTAAACCGTTAGCTAGTTTCTGAGTTGTGTTCCCTTACATGGGCCCACCCATACTTCACTGACCCAGCACTCACAGTATTTATTAAAAACAAAAGAGCTGTGAGTCACCATTAACAGCGACATGACATCAGTAAAATAACTGGTGCACACATCCTAGGAGGACAGGAGGATCCCAGTGATATTCCCCACTTTGAATGGAAGCCTGTCATTTGAACTAAATAACAGATACAACAGAAGGACCGAGGAACAGTGCATCTCTTGTACATTATGTAGTGTTAAAAAAGGGTAGAGCTACTGTAATTATGACAGGGGGTGCAGGTCTGTTCAGTGGTAGTCCTGAATACCAGGAAAAATGCACAACTTAAAAAACCATTGATGTCACCTTTTCCTAATTAAATAAACATAAATAGATTTCTACATACAAATATAAAACATAACTCCACAAAACTACAGTATAAGATTATAATATGCACAATAACAAAGTAAGAAGAGAAGTGATTTTACTGCTATAGATTTTTAGTTAATTTCTTTCAAGCTTTCACACTCATAACTTCTGACACATGCCTGATATAAGAATCACCCCAAAATACCAAGAAAGGCAGGTTTACCTCCCAGCAAAAAGAATTTTTTTGCTATATTTACAGTGCATCCGGAAAGTATTCACAGCGCATCACTTTTTCCACATTTTGTTATGTTACAGCCTTATTCCAAAATGGATTCAATTCATTTTTTTCCTCAGAATTCTACACACAACACCCCATAATGACAACGTGAAAAAAGTTTACTTGAGGTTTTTGCAAATTTATTAAAAATAAAAAAACTGAGAAATCACAAGTACATAAGTATTCACAGCCTTTGCTCAATACTTTGTCGATGCACCTTTGGCAGCAATTACAGCCTCAAGTCTTTTTGAATATGATGCCACAAGCTTGGCACACCTATCCTTGGCCAGTTTCACCCATTCCTCTTTACAGCACCTCTCAAGCTCCATCAGGTTGGATGGGAAGTGTCGGTGCACAGCCATTTTAAGATCTCTCCAGAGATGTTCAATCGGATTCAAGTCTGGGCTCTGGCTGGGCCACTCAAAGACATTCAGAGTTGTCCTGAAGCCACTCCTTTGATATCTTGGCTGTGTGTTTAGGGTCGTTGTCCTGCTGAAAGATGAGCCGTCGCCTCAGTCTGAGGTCAAGAGCGCTCTGGAGCAGATTTTCATCCAGGATGTCTCTGTACATTGCTGCAGTCATCTTTCCCTTTACCCTGACTAGTCTCCCAGTCCCTGCCGCTGAAAAACATCCCCACAGCCATGATGCTGCCACCGCCATGCTTCACTGTAGGGATGGTATTGGCCTGGTGATGAGCGGTGCCTGGTTTCCTCCAAACGTGACACCTGGCATTCACACCAAAGAGTTCAATCTTTGTCTCATCAGACCAGAGAATTTTCTTTCTCATGGTCTGAGAGTCCTTCAGGTGCCTTTTGGCAAACTCCAGGCGGGCTGCCATGTGCCTTTTACTAAGGAGTGGCTTCCGTCTGGCCACTCTACCATACAGGCCTGATTGGTGGATTGCTGCAGAGATGGTTGTCCTTCTGGAAGGTTCTCCTCTCTCCACAGAGGACCTCTGGAGCTCTGACAGAGTGACCATCGGGTTCTTGGTCACCTCCCTGACTAAGGCCCTTCTCCCCCGATCGCTTCCACTTATGGATGATGGAGGCCGCTGTGCTCATTAGGACCATCAAAGCAGCAGAAATTTTTCTGTAACCTTCCCCAGATTTGTGCCTCAAGACAATCCTGTCTCGGAGGTCTACAGACAATTCCTTTGACTTCATGCTTGGTTTGTGCTCTGACATTAACTGTCAACTGTGGGACCTTATATAGACAGGTGTGTGCCTTTCCGAATCATGTCAAATCAACTGAATTTACCACAGGTGGACTCCAATTAAGCTGCAGAAACATCTCAAGGATGACCAGGGGAAACAGGATGCACCTGAGCTCAATTTTGAGCTTCATGGCAAAGGCTGTGAATACTTATGTACATGTGCTTTCTCAATTTTTTTATTTTTAATAAATTTGCAAAAATCTCAAGTAAACTTTTTTCACGTTGTCATTATAGGGTGTTGTGTATAGAATTCTGAGGAAAAAAATGAATTTAATCCATTTTGGAATAAGGCTGTAACATAACAAAATGTGGAAAAAGTGATGCACTGTGAATACTTTCTGGATGCACTGTACTTTTTAATCCTGTTGACTTTTAAGTTAATATAAAAATGCACATCCAATTTATCTGTCACAAACAATATACCCATACAAATAAAGAAAACTGAAACTATGTACTTATATAATAGTATATATTCTAAAGTACAGCAATGTTTTCAATGCAAATTGTACTGTAATAATGCAAATTATGTAATGTACATTATGTAATGCAGTAATGCAAATTAATGCAATTTGTACAATAATAAATACAGATACTGTACTTATTCATTTTACAACTATTTCAGTACAGCAAAATGTAGCTGAACGAATTGCTTTATCTTTTATGAATCTAAAAGAAAAGCAGGCAAGTAGCTAAGTATTTCAATTTTAGGAGTTGCACAATGCATTCCCTGGCACTGCCAGATCTCTGAGCCGTTGTTCACGGAGTAAACGTAGCCTGGGTCATAGATAATCTATAATGCAGACAACAACTAAAGCAGACACAAAAGATACAGTAAAAAGGAATTGAAACTTGCTTCTCCTTAGATTCTACAAAAGCATAATTGTCATTGAGAAGATGAAAGAATTGTTTGCACTGTGAAAATTACAGATACTGTTGCCAAGTGAATAATCTTTTTATTATATTCAGTTTTAGTGCTGTGGTTGGTTACTGGGTGGATTGGAATTTTCCAGGTGGATAAACAGAATATTTGGATAACGTGAAGCATGAGGCACTGCTGAACTGTTCAAATGAAAATCTCTGCTGAAAAAAGTTTTAAGAAATAGGATACTTTTAAGCTGGCAACCAGTATGATGGGGAAGAGGGGTAACACAAGTTGGTATGGGGGAGACCCAGATATACAGAAAACTGAGCTGGAGCCAGCTCTGGACATGAGATACAAATGTGAAAAAAGAGCTACCTGATCACAACATTCTTTTGTATTATGTGGTATGCTATTGTCTGCGGTGGGTTGGCACCCTGCCCAGGATTGTTTCGTGCCCTGTGTTGGCTGGGATTGGCTCCAGCAGACCCCCGTGGCCCTGTGTTCGGATTCAGCGGGTTGGAAAATGGATGGATGGATGGTATGCTATTGTGGCCGAGTGAGGAATGACAAGTCCAAGAAAGAAATGTTGGGGTGCCAACAAGGTCATCTCCATTTAATCAAAGAAAAAAGCAAACAAAATATAGGTGCTCTGCGGTGCAAAATTAAAACAGATTAAGCCAACTGAAATCAAACGAGCCATCAAGCTTTGCAATAGAGTTTCAATCAGTCACCAGATAGGAGCTCTGTCCTGCAGTGTGCTCTTTTCACAGAGTGACGACGCCATTGGTTGCCCTTGTGATTTATAGTGGGGGACCATAAGGGGTGGGGTCAAATGCCCTCCCTGGGTGTTTTCTTGGAAATGTGGAGAGAATGAAAGAGGACATAGCTGGCACCAGTACCCCCTCTCAACCAGAGCTGGTAGTGCATACCTCAGATGATCCTGGAAACAACAACATTTATTTATATAGAACATTTTCATACAAATAATGTAGCTCAAAGTGCTTTACATGATGAAGAAAGAGAAAAAAGACAAAGTAAGACAAAAAAGACAAAGAGAACACTAATTAACATAGAATAAAATTAAGGTCTGATGGCTAGGGAGGACAGCAAAAACAAAAAAAACTCCAGACGGCTGAAGAAAAAATAAAATCTGCAGGGGTTCCAGGCCATGAGACCTCCCAGCCCCCTCTAGGCATTCTACCTAACATAAATGATCAGTCCTCATTGTATTCAGGATTTTCATGGAAGGACTTGATGATGACGTCACATGGACTTCTGGCCTTTAATCCATCAATGTAGGGACATCATGGTGCTTTGATTAGGTGGTGGTGGCACAGGAAAAAGAACAGAAGAGAGAGTAAGGGTTAGTACGGATTTTGGAGCCACAGATCCACTGACGCGCATGTATGACACTGTGTTGACAGCAATCAATTCACATTACTTTACTTTTGATAGAAAGTGTTTGCCATTTATACAACAGGCAAATTTGTTCTGCTTAGTATTATTCTTTATATTACAGTATTCTCTTATTTTTACTAAATATTTTTAATGTGGTCCTCTTTCTAGTGAACACACAAAAAATAAAAGGGCACTAAAGTACTTTCAATTTATTTTGTAGGTTTGTTATTGAGAATTGTGTCTATATTCATTATTTGTAATAATTAAGGAGGAATATTTTGACAAACAAGATAAAAAGCAGACTTACCAACACCCATAACAAACACACCCAATCATTACTATTTTGTTTGTAAGAATGGAAATAATACATTTCACTACTCTATATTTCTGAATCCATCAACTAGGAGCTGAAAGGAGGTATGGAAACTGGAAGAACATAATTACTCCTGATTCCTCAAAAGCATTGTTTGGAGTAGCATCAGATGGGATATAACAGCAACAAAAATGTAGCTTTTTCCTTATGAGTAGAGGTGCAAATAGTCTTTAGAATTTGGCAACAATTTATTAATTCTGTTTCTGCCTTTGCTTTATTTTTATGTTTTAAAATATTGTATGTTATATTCCTGAAAAGGGGTTTAGGTGTTGATTACACTTTAAAGTATGTTAAAAGAAACTCCACCCACCCAAAAATTATACATTTTTATATGCTACTTACCTCATGTAGTTTGTAGTGGTGGCCAACAAAAATTTCCAATCTCATGTTTTCATACAGAACAAGAGTAATTGATACATGGATTATACAACACAAGTTACGTAAGTTAAAGTGAAAAAACGGATGATACTAAATCTGTTGTGTGTAGGTGAATAAGGTCAGTCAGTATCCAACCCGCTATATCTTAACACAGGGTCACAGGAGCCAATCCCAGCCAGCACAGGGCAAGAACAAATCCCAGGCAGGGCGCCAGCCCACCAGAAACAATTTAGGAGCGTCAATGCACCTAACCTGCATGTCTTTAGACTGTGGGAGGAAACCCACACAGACACAGGGAGAACATGCAAACACCACACAGGGAGGACCTGGGAAGTGAATCCAGGTCTCCTTACTACGAGGCAGCAGCGCTACCACTGCACCACTCAGGTGAATAAGGTGAAAAATCTAATTGTAACATCCTTTCTTCTCAATTTAAGTTAATATTTTAGATGTCTGTTAAATATTATTACAGATTTTTAAAGTGACTTATTTCACATATGATAAAAAAGGAATATTAAAAACCTATACCTTTATTGAAATCCCACCTTTTGTTGGTGTCAATGCTAAAATTGAGACAAAATATGCCAGACCTTTTTCATCTTTCATAAGGTCTTGTTATTAACATTATTTAGGTGAAAAAACTGACTTTCTTTAGGAAAATATTTAACTGTATGGGCACATCACAGCAAGCATTTTATAAATTTAGTGGACCATGTGCTGCATACTAGTTGCATACTATGTATCCTGTGAACACATCCTGTGTACCAAAGAACTGCACTGCAGAAAAAAACTATGTTGCCACTGCACCCACTAGCTCCTGCTGAATTAGATACACATACCTAACAAAGAGTTGGTCCCATATTTTCACTCTAAACAGCTTGACATTTTGGTGCAAGATTATTTCAATTAAAATACAAATTACTTAGAAATAACCACTTGGTGTAAAATTTTAAGTTCTGCTGTTTCTGTAATATGCATTTCAGAATTTAATTTATATAGCCTTTTTATCTTAGCAAACACTTTTCATTAATGGGGCATCATGATGGTGCAATGGGCATCATTTCAGCCTCACAGATTTGGGAACCCAGTTCCTGATTGGGGTATCTTCTGTTGATTTCTTATTTCCTTGAATTTTAAATATTCTGTCTTTTTATGAATGTGCAAAGAACAGATGTCACATTACCAACTGATTCCTGTCTTGCACCAGCTACCTGCCAGGATATGCTCCCTGTTGTGCAAATCCCTCTGAACTAGAAAATGACATAACTTAACATTCTCAAACATGCTTAATCCACAGGCTGCAGCTTATTATGGCAGCATCAAACACAAAGCAGTGCCCCACCCTATACAGAGCATCAGTCCTTCACAGGGCACATTCAAACATAAACACATACACGCAAAGAGCAAATTTAGAGTCACCCTGTCACCTATACTGAATTTCTTTGGGCATGTGGGCTTAAAACCCCCACAGACAGTGAAAATGTATCAACGTGACATGGACAATAACAGTGTGCAGTGATCAGAATGCTGCATCCGCAAAGCATCAGGGATAACCACAGTGCTATTAATAAAATGTATTCAGAAAATGCATTCATTCAATTCAGATTATAGCCCTGACCCTTTTGTTTATAATGTTACATACATATGTGAGGTAAGACCACAAGTTAGATTGGATAATTTGGACACTGAGAGGAATGCATTGCTACCAGAAAGTTAAATTGAGATAAACACCTGAGACAGTAAGAATTATTATTAGCAGTTTGATAATTGGTTTGATATTTTGTACATGTGTGACCTGGGTCCATAGCAAAAGGGCTTGTTAAAAAAGAAAACATTTGAGATTTTCAACCATAGTGTAGGTGTGGAAGTAAAAGAAAGATGTGCAGCTATGGAACATTAATAAGTGGAAGTGGCTAATTAAGTGTACATGTGCATTTAGAGAGATCAATGTAGCTGTCCCTCATTAGCAGCTCTGGGTATCTATTAGTGCAACACCTACACTACAGAATAAAAGGTCTGAGTAGTTGGAGAACAAATGCAAGAATTGGAAAAAGTAGGGATGGGAAGAAAATTAGGTAAAAAACTAATTTAGTCTATTATTATCCAATCCTGTATTCTTATTGAAATTGTTTTAATATATATGTTATTTAATGAGTACAGTAATCTATATATATAAAAGTCAATGTATGTGTGTGTGTATATATGTATGTTCCAGCATCATTTCCGAACAGCTGGAGCGATTTTCATGAAACTTGGTACACGTTTCTGATTGGTCGACTAAAAATACTGTAGGATGAAACAAACCCTAACCCACCCCCTTCTGGGTAGGGTTGGGGGTGATCTTGAGGTCTTGTATGCATGTTATCATCCAGTTGACACTCGGAACAACCACCAGAGGGCAAACTGGAGGTGACTGCCAGCATTCTGTATGTTTGAGCACCACCTGCTCAAGGCTGGTTTTTTCAGCTATGTTAGCTAGTTATATTTAAATATAAGATGGCTGAGGACTTAAATCAATACACCACCCAAAAATTATAGTTTTTAGATGTCACTCACCCTTTTAGGTTTGTACTGATGAGCAAAAAAAAATAATCTCATGTTTTCTTGCAGAAAATAGGCAGAAAACAACAACAAACAATGTGTAAAAACATCCATAGTCGATGTAAGTTATCCAGTGTCGCTTGCGTACTGAAGAGTCTATAGCTGCAGGTGGAAGCAGCTGTCACTGTACTTTGTATGTAAGAGCCAGATCAAATGCTCTTTACCTATTTACCTTTATTTATGTACTTACTTCCTACAGCGTAAAGTAACAAGTAGTGTGCAGAGCTTCCCATGTACATATACAAAGTACAGCGATGGCAAAAGTGCATTCTTGCTCCGATATAGAACAGTCGTCATGATCTGAGTTGACCTCTGTTATAGCGCGTCTTTATGTGAAAACAGCAGTGACAAATACGGGGTGGGGGGTTTGAGATCATGAACGCGACTGAGTGAATAAAACTGAATAAAAAAAAAAAACAAAGCTAACCTTTACAAGTATCATAAATTACACCGGCTGTTACAGAGTGGAATCAAATGTATGTTTTTATTCTAAAATAGTAAGAATACAAGCAGCTCACTTCTCAAAATGGACTTGTCCGGGATTGAACCCATGAAATTTAGATTACCAGTAAACAGTTGATACCGTTGCGCCACCAAAGCAATCGCAGCAAATGTGTGTCAATGTCGCACTCTAATGCAGGTTGTTTTTCTGCAGTTATATTCTTGAATAGAAGTGCACTTGTTCTGTTATATTTGTACCTTTTGTGAAAGTGTTTCTTTGATATTTGGAATTCAGGCTTCGCACATTATACACTTCATGTCTACATTTTGTCAATTATTACTAAAACATGAAAAACATTTCTGTTTTAACAATGTGTTTACATAGATCGTTGTAGACACGGAACACACATGAAATGCAAGTGTTCCAAATAATTATATTGTATTTATAAAAGGTGTCATTTTGCTTGACTTCTCACTCTATACAACTCTAAGCAACTGACACGCAAGTAAACAGACTTGAGCTAAGAAAACTGTAAGGGGTAGGGGATGTGATAGCAGGCTGCTTGCTGTTTGCTGCTTATCCACACATTTACAGGACAAAAGACGCTGATGGAGAAGTGCAAAGCGATTTAAGGTGGGACGGATCTACGAGTTTTTTCGTAGGCTCTGGTAATTCTAGTGTTAATTCTGAGTCTGTGATAGTAGGACCCGTCCTTACATAAAGTTGATCAGCACAAATCTTAAGTATTTCATGACAATCTCCATTTAGTTTTGCGGCTTTTAATGTGTATAGTCTCCTAAGTGTGCGGCACAGTTGCGGCGCTGCTGTCTCGCAGTAAGGAGACCTGGGTTCGCTTTCCGGGTCCTCCCTGCGTGGAGTTTGCATGTGTTGGCTGAGGTTGGCTTCAGCAGACCCCCATGACCCTGTGTTAGGATAATAGCGGGTTGGATGATGGATGGATGGATAGTCTCCTAAGTTGTTTCCTCACTTGATCGTTAGTTATGTACAGCCCATATTGGTGGTCAGAGGCAGACTCATCACTACCCATACCACTTGAAGTGGTAGGTGAAAACTATTTACATAGTTGTATGCAATGCTTACGTTTAATTTTTTTAGTAATGTATTTGTGTCAACTGTACTATGAAGAAATGCAAGTAAGCATTCTGCTGCACTATATACTGTACATATCACAATGAATGACTTGACTTCTCAGTGGTGACTGTCTCTTTTGATATAAAACCATCTTTTCAAGTTAGAAAATAAATAACATTCTCAACCCTACTTTCTTCAAAAAGGGTTGTGGGAAGTTACAGTCTATCCTAGCAGTATTGGGCACACTGCATGATGCACTTCGGGACAGGTCATCAGTTTTATAGTGGTTTTATGTAGATTTATTCTATCATTCATTCAATAATAAAAAATACTTTATTAATTAACAAGCAGTCAAAATAGTTACTTGGACTTATTGTACAGTTCCAACATTGGTAACACGGAGATTCATGTTTTTCATTGTACTGATGATTTGAGTGGTACTCTCAAAAACTGTCAAATATTTGTGTGAAGTTATTGTTTTTTTGGTATTATGATATGGCTTTGTTCTCAGTGTATCAATGAGTTATTCAAAAACACAGCTTTCACTTGGACAGTTTTGTAAATGAGAGTGGCTATTAAAACAGAGTGACTTTGTTCTCTTTATGTTGTACCTGTTGCGATCTGTATTTTTATTAAGATTTTTATGGGATTTGATGGATGTACTTATACAATCTATGCCCTGATCTTGGAGGTTTTAGAATTCACGGATCAAGATTTTTGCTTTAGTTTTTGTTTTTTGTGTAAACTGAGATAGTTCAGGACTTTTCCTGTTATTCCATCTTTCTTTCCAATGGTACTGCAGTGTTTGGAGTCTCCTCTTGTCACAGCATTTTCCATGTGCCACCAGTCATATAAATGATTTAAAGGTCATTCCAGAGTCTCCAAAGTAGCTGTGCTTTAACGGATAGTAATTATACTCAAATGTTTCAAAACATTTTGTTTCTCTTGAATACCTGTTTTTTGATCTCTTGCTTTAATTTCTAACTACTGATTTTTGATTAACGTTTCCAGTTTTTTGAAAGATGAGATTTCCTTTTGGTTAAAATTCTTAGCTTGACTTTTGACTATGGCTGTCTACATTAAAAAATTAACTCACATTACAAGCCTCATTGCTCAATTACGATTTTTTTCTCAAATTGGATCTGCCTCTCTTGACAGTTTATATTCATAAGTACAAGTGACCTGTATCGAACTGTAACGTGAACGCATCAGTCCTCTGAAACAGCACACATGTGTACATTGATATGTTCATAACACTACATGTCATCTGTCTCATCAACAACAAAAATCATTATCATTATCATGATAATCATGAGTTGACTCATAGTATTAAAACCGACAATATGGATGTGGTAGTAGATAGAGTATGCATCATATTTTGCTCTGAAGAACAGCAAACTGTTCGACAGCTATACATGATTAAGTTGAGAAGATGAAAAAAAAAAAACAGACAGCTAACTTTTGTACTGCTGCACCAAGAGATGTGTAGGTATGAGAAAGGAGCCAGCAATGGTAGTACCATGATTGTTGTCACAGCTGTAGTTTTACTCCATTATTGTTTTCTTGCGACACCTGTGCTGGCTGATGACTATAATGCTCAGTCCAAGTGTATAGGTAAAAAAACAAATGAATTCTGATCTAACCATTTTCCTTCATGTCACATGGCCAATAATCGGATATGTATTCGATCTAGTACTAGTGCCTTGAGCATGGAAAAGGCAGTATATAAATAAACTATTATTAATATTAGGACCACAAATGAAAGTGAGTCAAATCTGATTTGAAAAGATTGTATTTCTGTGTTCACACAGCCCTGAAAACATCAGATTTGTGCCACATTAAGGCAAAAAAAAAAAAATAGAATTACAGCTTTTTCAGTCTGGTAATGTTAACTTAGTTCATATTCTTTGATTATTCAAAACTGGTGCAACAGCATACTTAACTTTAATTAAGTAATTGCATGGACTCAGGTAATGCCCAAAGTACAGACTTTAAAGAAGAATTTCTGCGTCTTGCAGGTGTTACATTGCACATTCTTTTATCATTATGCAGCAATTTTTTTGAATGATGTTACCTTTTTTGCAGCTTTTTGTTACTGATAATGTAGGCATACCCTATGTAAGTTAAAGAGTGTCCAGTCTTAGACACCAAAACAAAGTTTAATATATAAAAGAAATTTTATGAGCAAAAATACTTTTATTAGAACACATGGCATACCTAAGTAATTGATCACATTTAGCATGATCCTGTTATATTCACCTCACCTTGCTAATTATTATAATTTTTTCTCCTCTTTTTAGTTTTATAAGACTACAAAAAGCATGTAATGTATTGAGTATCTCAATAAATGCATCATTCCTCACTGGCCACTATAGCTGTGTCCACCACGCAAGGGACAGACTTTCCCCACAATTCCCAGGAACCATTGCAGACTCCTTATGTTTGTTGGAATGAGGTAGTTAAGAACAAAGGTGTTTTTTTCAGGGCTGACCATCAAACTTCAGATTGACATCACGTACGCAGATGTTGCATGAGTGAACATTTCTGGATGTTGGCAGTCAGATTGGCATTATGCAGACACTAGAAGACATTTTTAAAATTTTGAAGATGTTGTTGTTGGTTCTAAGAAAAAGATACTGTATATACTCATGTTTAAGTTCTCCAGCAGATAAGTCGGAGCTAGATTTTACCGTATAATTTCCTCTATTTTATAATGTCAATCATATAAGTCAAATGAGGAAAATTCATGGTATTGATCCAAGAGATTATGATATGCTAACGCCCACCTGAGAGAGTAACCATGGAGAACACTGCCTTTTTATTCTATGTATTGTGCCTACGTGACCACACGGTAATACACAAACTATTCAGAAGTTTTGTGTTTTTTGTATTTCATACCCTCATATACCTTTATCATAAGAGCATCCCTTATCTATGATGGAGTGTTCGAACAGAAGAAAATGTGAAACTGATTTTAAATTAAAAGTCGTTGAAGTGGCAAAAGAAACTGGTAACTGCGCTGTTGCAACAAAATTTGATGTATCTGAGAAACTGGTGCAAGATTGGAGGAAGCAAGAAGATGTAAAAAAAAAAAAAAAATTAAGTGTTGTATTTTTGAATGAGCGTATAAGATGGGGTCTGATTTTATGATCGATTTTTTTGGGTTTCAAGACCCAGCTTCGACAAGGCCAATATCCTGAAAGTTAGTCCAAAGTGTTAGGGTTATGGTTTTGCCTCACACCTTTATCTTACTTATTTTTATTTATTTATTTATTTTTAATTTCTCTTTAATCATCCATCCATCCATTATCCAACCCGCTGAATCTGAACACAGGGTCACGGGGGTCTGCTGGAGCCAATCCCAGCCAACACAGGGCACAAGGCAGGAACCAATCCCGGGCAGGGGGCCAACCCACCGCAGTCTCTTTAATCACTTACTTTCAATTATGTTCATTATCTGCAATTAGGGCTGTAGTTATCTCAGAGGACTATTTGACACCTCAATATCCTCAGCAAATTTGCTGTAGCATATCTAATTTTTAGGCCATCAGGTTAAGTTAAAAGATCTAGTGAGTGTTGATATACATTATACATAAACAAGCTATATTAAAAAAACACTTTGATGGTATTAATGAATGAATTAATTAATTTTAGTATATGCATTTTTCAATTTTGAATTTTTATTTGGCTTTGGTAATTTTTCTTCTTTATTTTTAACTAGTGGAGTAAAATGACTGTGTAGTAAAACAGCCACAATTGTATGTCAATCTGTTTCAATCACGCTGTGAATTTTGAAACATCTGTGCTCCGGATATACTGGCCCTTACGTCCCTCTTTCTTTGTGCTTCCTGTTGCCTTTGTTCACTGGATATTGTAGTCCACTTGTGGATGCTGGACAACATTACACCTGGGCAAGGATGCCAGACTTTTTGTCATTTTATACATATAGATAATTAAACAGCCTATTTACAATTATTTTAGAATTTTATTTTGTTTGAGAGAGTATTTGTCTCAGTTATGTTCTTGGCATTATTGGTAAATCATAAAAAGATGAGAAAATTGTAATGTTCTGTAAAGTCTCTAAAATATCATGCACACTGCTAAATCTTCATGTTCAAGCCTCAGTAGTCCAAATTAAATCAGTGCAAACACCAGAATTATGGACAAGGACAACTGCGTATGACCATGGAAAAGAACATGGTTCAAGTATACCTGCTAGATAACTTCTGCCTTATGATGTGTGGTACGCGGCTGGGCGTCAGACCCAGCCGGGACGCCTGGAAGGACGAGGTGGTGGCGTGTTCGTCCTCCGGGCCACAAGGGGGCAACCACCCGGGACTAGAAGAGACCGTTGGGGCCTCTGGTCACCGCCAGGGGGCGCCCCGAGCCTCATGGAGCCCGGGACTATTTTAATGCTGCCACACCAATGGAAGATGATCCTTCCAGGGTCACCCGGAGTGTTTCTGGGTGCTCTCCTGACTATTCCGCCACACCAGGAAGTGACGTCAGGCAGAGCACCTGGAACTCATCTGGGTGAGGATAAATGGGGCCATCTCCCTCCTATCAGAGAGCTGGAGTCGGGAGCAGAAGCAGGACAAAGCTCCTGGAGAGAGAGTAGAGGTGGCCCAGGGACAAGGCGAGAAAAGGCCCAGGAGAAGGGAGACTGGGGCTAAAGCACTGTGAGTTGTGCGGGACTGAGCTATGTTGTGTGGAGAACGGGAAGAAAATACGGGAAGAGTTTTGAATAAAGATGTGGTCTCAGTCTGGTGGTGTCCGGGCAAGTCTCACATTGGCGAGCCGGGTAGGAGTTGCTGCCTGTTTCAAGGCGGAGGACTTCTATAATAACAAATTTTATGTGAGCTGTCCGGCACCTCAGTCCACCACACACACATGCCGCATGAATGCGGCCCGCACACGCACTGCGGACGGCTCGCAGATCATCCAGAGGCCGCGAGAGATTCGCCACCGCATCGTCTCCCACCCGAGGGGGATTGGAGCAGACAGAAAAGACCCGAGCGCTGTGGACTTATCAGCGGTCGCTGTTCCCGTGAGGATCGGGGTCGGCACAGCCACGGATATGACTGGCAAGCTTCGCAGTAATCCGACAGACGGGATCCAGGAGGTAAGTCCCAGGCCTGGCGCCAGTCGACTTGCGAGGGTCGGCGGGGCCGTGGCCAGTGTTTACCTTTCAGCTGGGGGCTTCCTGGATTCGCGTCGCCAGTCAGGCTGTGTCAACCTGCACCGCGGGAATGGAGCAGCGACGCTGGAGGTAAAGGAGGATCCGCAGCGTATCCGGAGGCCACGGCAGCGGGTCTTGTCAACCCCTCGGGAGGAAAGGGGAGATGGCGGCGGACCGGAAGTCCATCCCCGTGGCAGGCGAGAGAGTGGACGGCATGTCTTACGTACCCGCCAATGATTGGATGGAGGCGGGACGAAGGAACGTCCATCTCAAGCAAGGGGAGGGCCGGAGAGAACCCGGAAGAGAGCTCCAGGGAGCGCAGCCAGCGATCAGGACCGATGGACTGGTAAGTCCTTCGTCGGCTAACGTTCCCTTTGTGCCTGTGACTCGGTGTGAGCCAGAGGATTCGCCTCGGTCCGTCGAGTCTGTTTTGTAGGTGATACACAGCCTTCGAGACCAATTGGTCGAGCTCAAGAGGACGGCGATCGCGTCACGTCGGGGGCGGATGAACGCGGCGCCGGATTCTTTGGCAGGAGGTTCGTGGCGATGCAGGTAAGTGGGACTTGCATCGTAAATAAAAAAGGAAAAGCGGGCGAATGTTCCCTGGTATCGTGCAGTTCCGGTGGACGAGTAGCCGCGATTCCGACAGTTGTGTATGAGAGAAGGGCTGATTGCCTGGGAGGGGTGGTGCCTAGACGCCGGCTGATGAGTGCCGTGGGTCCTGGTGCACCACCGCCGGCGCCAGCATCAGCTGCGTGTTGGTCCACACGGGTGCAGACGGCAAGGGGTCTCTTCCTTTCCCATAGGGAGACTCCAGCTGTCAGGGCACCCCAGAGAAAAGGGGAGGGCCCGAGGAATAAAGCCGGGTCATCCCACAGAGTGAGACGTGAGCCCGTGAGCTCACGTGCGGAGACGGGCAGGTCTCTGTGGGTGCAGAGGGAAGCCCCAAAGCCAGCGGGGACCTCTGATGGGTGAAGGGTCCCAGCCAAAGGAGCATGGAACCCGCGGAGAGGGCACAACAAAGGCAAGTTGCGGGGTGCCGGTCAACAGGGGGAGCGCAGCCAGTGCACAGCACAGAGGGACGCCAGGGGATCGGGTCCAGGCAGCGTCTCTGGCCCCTTTATCTTCTATGTTACAGGACCGGGCCCTGGACGAGCCGGTGGACCCACTTCGTGGGGAACCTGCCCTCGTGGGATGGGCCGCTCCGCCCGACAAGTCTTCGCTGGTGAGGGAGCACTGTGGTACGCGGCTGGGCGTCAGACCCGGCCGGGACGCCTGGAAGGACGAGGTGGTGGTGTGTTCGTCCTCCGGGCCACGAGGGGGCAACCGCCCTGGACTAGAAGAGACCGTTGGGGCCTCTGGTCACCGTCAGGGGGAGCCCCGAGCCTCATGGAGCCCGGGACTATTTTAATGCTGCCACACCAATGGAAGATGATCCTTCCAGGGTCACCCGGAGTGTTTCTGGGTGCTCTCCTGACTCTTTCGCCACACCAGGAAGTGACGTCAGGCAGAGCACCTGGAACTCATCTGGGTGAGGATAAATGGGGCCACCTCCCTCCTATCGGAGAGCTGGAGTTGGGAGCAGGAGCAGGACAAAGCTCCTGGAGAGAGAGTAGAGGTGGCCCAGGGACAAGGCGAGAAAAGGCCCTGGAGAAGGGAGACTGGGGCTAAAGCACTGTGAGTTGTGCGGGACTGAGCTGGCGAGACTGAGCTGTGTTGTGTGGAGAACGGGAAGAAAATAAAGAGTTTTGAATAAAGATGTGGTCTCAGTCTGGTGGTGTCCGGGCAAGTCTCACAGATGGAAATCCTTGTCCGGTGATGCTCTTTACGTCTGATGTATAGTTAGCAGGTTTTTGGTGGTATAGATGTAATGCATCAAAACTTGAGTGGCCCAGACCTATCATGTCACCATTGGTGTGGTCTGTGCAAAAAAGGATGTACCACAACAGCCTGTTCCTGGAAATTTTCTTCTGCTGGGTTGTACTCAACCTCCTGCTTCTACCAAAAAGAACTGCGATATAGTCCAGTAAATGCCTTTTGCATTCGTCTTCTTCTCAAAAAATGACACACCTTCCTTAGGGAAGGTTTATTTTCCACAGTTGTGAGTAAATACTGTATACTGTACATCTCCACATCATCCAGGATACAGGTCTGTATCTTCCATTTAGGCTGTTTTACTGTTGCTGGAAAAATATTTCACATTTGAGAAGTGTAAGAAAATGGATCAAAAATAAGTCATACATAACAATTAGCAAAATCAATAAAACTGTACCGAATTCTAAACGGCTTGCACTTTTATTAGGCTGATGCTAGACCTTATACAAGTAACTGGACATCCTAGAAATAACAGAGGATTTTTGAAATTGACAAATAAATTATTGGTGCAGAGATGTGAAAGAATTTATTTCAAATGTAAAATGTGCTCATCGGTATTCTTGGAAAATATGAGAATGCTATTAATATAAATGAGAACAAAAATCCTTATGGATCTCCTAATATATTACTTACATAAGACTGATAAACAGCTTGTTCAGTAACCAATCTATAGGGTATACTGAAACTAAATACATTATTCATAATACCTAGTATTAGTTTTAAAGATGTTTTTCTTTTTGTATAACACCATTCATACAATATTCTTTGATATTGTTGTCCATGGCTTTAGATGTATTTTGACAGCACAAATTTTTCTTGTGGATATTGAAGCCAGTGGAAGCAGTGCTTGCAGCACAAGAAAAATTCTACCTGGCGGAGCCTTTTGTTTACTGAGCATGTTTACAAATTCTTTGTATACATCTGCAAAGATTTCAATTGCAAAACAATGGATAATTGATATTTTAGGCTCAAGTATACAATTCTTAAAATATCAATTACTAAATCACTCAACCTCTTTATTTATCATATTAACCCCTTGTAACGATCTGGGATAGAAATTGCCACTGGGCAGAGTATTTAGTTATAAATAGTTAAAAAGAAAGAAAAAAAAGTGGGGCGGGCAGAGACACAACTGCCACTCTTAATAAAACAGCCTCTGGGGTGCTAGGAAGATGGTTTTTTTTTTTTTTTTTGATGCGGGTTGGGTTTTAGTGTGGTGTGTTCTTTTTTTTTCTTTGCTGTTTTTTTTTTGTCCTGACTTCGTTTTGTTTTTCGGCTTGTTGATGTAAGAAGAAAGGTGAATAAAACCATTGTTTAGTTTTCTTTTATAATTACCACCACTTGCCTGCAAGATTTATTTGCCCGTCTGGGAAGGGATACTACACTGGTATCAGAAGTGGGACGAGGCATCCCACTGAGACGGCTGTTGAAAGAAACAGAGGACGTGAAAATGGCGAACGAAGAATTTCCCCCTCCACCCTGGTGGTTACTGCAGTGCAAAGAAGAACCTGAGGACAAACATGAAGAACCGAGAGGCGCGAGGGAAAGGCATAACTTACCAAGGTTGAAACCGGGACGCTATGACGGGACGGGCAGCTGGGAAGCCTTTTGGGACAGGTTTGAAGTTGTTGCAGAGGCGAATAGGTGGGGAGTCAAGGATAGAGCAGTGCAGTTGGTGGCGGCGTTGGAAGGGGAGGCTTTGAAAACACTTGAGGATGTTCCGTGGGAGGATTTAACAGACTTAGGACTGCTTTTGAAGGGCATTGAGCCTCGCTTCGGGAGAACAGAAACCATATTAGGACTGCAAAGGCAACTGCACGAACGAACTCAGATGTCTGGAGAACGTCTAGGAACATTTGCCGCGGAAGTGCAGGGACTGGTGGGGCGAGCCTATGCACATTTCCCCCGCAGGGTCCGGGATGAATTGGCATGTGACGCATTTCTCCGTGGACTTGAACCTAATGCGTTGCGCCACCACGCTCAACTTGCCCGACCAGCAACTCTAGAAGAGACCCTCAAGCGGGCTGTAGAATTTGAATTGGTATGTGAGGGGGAATTGGCTTATACAGAGGGTCAGGAGAGGGAGCGGGAAAGGATGTCACCGCGCGACTATATGTTGTGTCTGGGAGAGGAGCCCTCAGGAGGAACTCCCCTTATGAGAACATCAGCTTCGGCCGCTACACCACCTACTTGCTGGCGCTGTGGCCAACCCGGGCATCTTCGTCGATTTTGTCCTTTCCGTCCAGCAACTATTCTGGGGTCCAGAGACATGTCAGGAAACGGCCAGGGTTCAGAGTAAGCGGGACATTTCCGGACCCTTTAGTAGTCCCGCTGCAACTGACAACAAATGCGGGCTAGGACGAGTTGGTGATCCCGGTGGGACAGCTAGGCTGTGGAGATTATTGTCATTTGCCTATTCGAATTTGGGACAGTGATGTGAAGGCTTTGATAGATACCGGGGCTACGTCTACTGTAGTGTGATGTGATCTGCTACCTAAAAACTGCTCCCTACAAGCCATTCTTGGCCAATTCGTTACCGCCACAGGTGAGCATGCTATGATGGAGGGCTGGACCACCGCTCTTCTAAGAATAGGAGGACATGTTTGGACATTCCCTGTTTGGGTAGCAAAAATTAGAGACGCTTGCATCTTGGGTGTAGACTTTCTGACTAAAACCCAGGCTCAGATTGACTTTGGCCACGGGACTCTGTTGATACCTGGCAGTGCACCCTGTCAATTGATGGGCTGTCAGTTTCAGTCGGGACCACCTCCCCACTCTGTCAATCAACTGGGAGCATTCCCCACCCCTGTGAGCAATAACGGTGGGCAATGGAACGTTATTCTGGAAGGCCTTTGGGAAAGAAGCTGCCAGGGATTAAAGGAACCTCAGCGACAACAACTTAAGGATGTATTGGAGGAATTTGGAGACTGTTTCGCCACCTCTTCTAAGGACATCGGGCGAACTCACCTTGTCCACCATCACATCGACACGGGAGATGCGCACCCGATCAAACAGCACGACAGATCGAGGCAGATCGGTTGGTATTTGAGATGTTGAATTCTGGAATTATTGAACCATCAGATTCTCCTTGGTGCTCCCCTGTTGTTTTGGTTAAAAAGAAATCAGGAGAATGGCGTTTCTGTGTTGAATACCGCCGGTTGAATGCAGTTACGCGAAAAGATTCGTATCCGCTTCCTAGAATTGACGAAGCCCTTGATCTGGTGTCTGGGTCGCGTTGGTTTTCCACGCTAGATTTGAGAAGTGGCTACTGGCAGGTGGAGTTAGCCCCGGAAGCCAAGGAAAAAACTGCATTTTCAACCGGGGGCAGGTTTTGGCAATTTCGAGTGCTCCCTTTCGGATTGTGCAATGCGCCGGCAACTTTTGAACAGCTAATGGACCGTGTCCTCTCGGGCATCCCTCGTTCCAGATGCCTGATATATTTGGATGATGTGATGGCACATGGACCCACATTTGAAACTGCTTTGCACTCCCTTAGAACCATACTAGTGAAATTGCGAGAAGCAGGACTTAAGCTACAACCTGATAAGTGCCAATTACTGCGCTGAGAAGTCACCTACTTGGGGCACCGAGTAAGTGAAAGGGGGTGGCCACTGAAGACAGCAAGACTCGAGCGATCCGTGACTGGCCGGCTCCAGTTAATGTATGGCAAATCCGGGGGTTCCTTGGATTGGCATCCTACTATCGGCGTTTTGTTCCTGGGTTTGCTACGGTGGCTGCTCCCCTTCACCGGCTAACAAAGAAGGGTCAGTATTTCCACTGGGGAGCAGAGGAACAGTCCGCTTTCCAAGCCCTGAAAGATACCTTATGCCAGGCTCCCATCTTAGCCCCACCTGACCCTGCCCTGCCTTTTGTTTTAGACACGGATGCCAGCAATGTAGGTCTAGGTGCCGTCCTGTCACAACCATACTCCCAGGGAGAACGAGTAGTTGCTTATTTTAGCCGAGCCCTAAGCAGAGAAGAAAGAAACTACTGTGTCACACGGAGAGAGCTCCTGGCAGCAGTGTAAGTGATCCAGCATTTTCGACACTACTTACAAAGGACTGCATTTATACTGCGCAGCGATCATGCATCCTTACAATGGCTGATGTCTTTTAAGGAGCCAGAGGGGCAAGTGACAAGATGGCTGGAATGGCTACAGTCGTTTCAGTTTGAAATCCAACATCGCCGGGTGGGTCAACATCACAACGCAGATGCGCTATCCCGCAGACCTTGTGCTCAGACGAACTGTGACTACTGCCGCCGTCAGGAGGACCGAGAGCGAACAGGGGAGGTGAGAAACAGTTGCTCAATGTTAGCGCTGTCTAAGGGGCAATGCGATTGGGGGTTTCGGCAGAATCAGGATCCAGAGATAAAGAAAGTGAGAGCCTGGGTGACAGACAATCACCGACCTAGTTGGGAGGAGGTAGCCCCAGAGGGTATGACTGTTAAGGGTCTCTAGGCCTAGTGGGACAATTTGACCATTCAGGATGGGGTGCTGATGAGAAGATGGCGAGCCCCTGCCACTGGAGAGATCACTTGGCAGGTGATAGTGCCAAAGGGGAAACAGGATGATGTTCTTAAGTCAGTGCATGGGGGTGTGGGGTCTGGCCACTTTGGGGTTAGTAAGACGCTGAAGCGGCTCCCTCTGACTGGGGGCGGTGCCGACGAGATGTTGAAGATCACTGCCGCCGTTGCGACGTGTGCACCGCACGAAAAGGGCCCCCTGAACAATCAGTTGCCCCCCTTCAACAATATCAAGTCGGTCTGCCTATGGAGCGGGTTGGAATAGACATATTGGGGCCTTTTCCTCATTCTAGTCAGGGAAATAGGTACATCTTTGTTGGGGTAGACTATTTCTCCAAGTGGCCGGAGGCGTACCCTATTCCTAGCCAAGATACATAAACCGTGGCTACTGCCCTAGTTGAAGGCATGTTTAGTAGGTTTGGCATGCCGCTAGAACTCCATTCAGACCAGGGGCGTAATTTTGAACGTAAAGTTTTTCATCATGTGTGCGATCTGCTACACATTCGGAAAACACGCACCACCCCGCTTCACCCCCAGAGCGATGGTTTGGCCAAGCGATTCATCCGTACTTTATCGGCTCAGTTGGCTATGGTGGTAAACAAGGACCAAAGCGACTGGGATCAGCAACTGCATGCTAGACAGCGGTTCAGGAGTCTACGCAGTGCACCCCTGCCATGTTGATGCTGGGCCGGGAATTGTGAACCCTGGCCTCTCTCGAATGTGGGTTGCCACCAGAAAGGGAAGAACATCAATCTGGACAAGAGTATGCCCGCTGTCTTCAGGACCGAATCGACAGGGCTCACGCGTTCGCACAGGACCATCTGCACAAGGCTGGCCTTACCCAAAAGCGGCATTATGACATCAGAGCCAGAAAACACCCGTACTCCTCCGGCGACTGAGTGTGGGTGTATAGTCCCCGATGGAAGAAAGGTCTCTCCCCCAAACTTGACAGTGCATGGGTGGGTCCTTGCCAAGTGCTTGAGCGCGTGGGTGAAGTGGTGTACTGGGTGCAGATGTCACCAAGGGGACGTCGGGTGTTTCTGCATCAGGATCGGTTGGCACCTTACCGGGGAAGGTTTCATGTTGATGAAAGGATCGAAGCGCCAGCCGACCAGGATGTAAACCAAGAACAGCCCGATTCGCCGCTGGGGACGGTGGGAACAGAAATGCCTTCTACAGACGACGTCACACGTCCTGAGTGGCCCAGACGAGTCACCCGATTACCAGCTCGTTATCAACATTTTGAAGTGTCCTCAGGGGCTCTGGGGGGGGCAGCGTAACGATCTGGGATAGAAATTGTCACTGGGCAGAGTGTTTAGTTATAAATAGTTAAAAGAAAGAAAAAAAAGGGGGGCGGGCAGAGACACAACTGCCACTCTTAATAAAACAGCCTCTGGGGTGTTAGGAAGATGGGAGGGTTTTTTTGATGTGGGTTGGGTTTTAGTGTGGTGTGTTCTTTTTTTTTCTTTGCTGTTTTTTTTTGTCCTGACTTCGTTTTGTTTTTCGGCTTGTTGAAGTAAGAAGAAAAGTGAATAAAACCATTGTTTAGTTTTCTTTTATAATTACCACCACTTGCCTGCGAGATTTATTTGCCCGTCTGGGAAAGGATACTACACCCTTAACATGGTCCCTGTTATATTTTAGTTTGTTTAGAAAAACAATATGTGATTCCCTTGATGATTTTTAGTGGTATTTTGCTTTAATTTTTTTGTTTGTTTGTTTTTTTTAGAATAGTCTCAGTCTGGTCTATTTTCTGTTACATTGATTTAGCTGGTCATAATCTGATCAAACATTATTCAATTTGTGTGTTCCATGTATCAAAATATAAAACTTGCAAAAACAAGCTTGCAAACTTTAGATAGAACTTCATTTGTTCCCATATTATTTTACATAATATATAAATATATATATATATGTATATACTGTATATATATATATATATATACATACACACACACTCTGAGGGATGACCTGCATCCTTACCCGGCCGGGACGCCCTTGGGGTGAAAGGACTGTAGGAGAGAGTGTGCACAGGGCATTATCTCCCACGGATTGCTAGCTGGCAGCCCCCCTGAGTGGTAGCAGTGCCTCGGATTCCCACTGGGCAGCATGGGACATGGAGTTCTTCAACTCAGCCCTGTTGCATTCTGTGAGTGCTGCCAGGGGTGCTGCAGGGACTGGGGAGCACTACTTCATGGGATTTCCATCTCAACCAGAAGTGCTTTTACACCACATCTACAGGTACTCCTGGGTGGGAGATAAAAGGAGCTGCCTGCATCAAATGGACAAGCAAGAGTCGGTGGAAGGTGGATGAAGCTTGCAAGGAAGAGTTAAGGAGGAAGTGAAAGACAGAGAGAAGGAAGATTTACTGTTTGCCCTTTGTGGTTATTGTACTTGTGGCGGGAAACACTTGGGAAAGTTTTCCATAATAAAAGACTCTTTAGCCATTTAACTTGTGTCTGAGCCTGCTTGTGTTGGGTGTTTGGGGAACTGGAGTGCCCCTAAGTGTCCAATATGGTCTGAACACAAACCAGAGAAGGAAAAGGTAAAAGGAAAGAAAATGTCTGACTTGGCAGCCCCAGTCCCAGTCAGGCATTATGCAGACATATTGCTGTTGGTATAACAGTGCACCAGTACATTTCTTTACACACTTCTGCTGAATAATCCATTGGCTGAAAGTCATCAGTGTTATTGTGTCAGAGAGAGGATGTGCATCAATGTTCATAATGATGCTCAGTTTTCTCTTTATTCTTTTCTCCATTACTGTGTCCAGGAGGTCCAGAGGGTGTCCCCTAACCGACCCTGCCTTTTAAATTAGGTTGTTGTTTCAGTAGACCTCTCCTGATGTGATGTTACCTGCCCAGCATACCACAGTATAGAAAATCGCTCTGGTCATCACAGAGTTGTATAAGTTGTAAAGTTTGTCCCTACTCACATTAAAAGAACACAGTTTTCTAAGAAAAAACAGCCTGCTCTGCCTTTTCTTATATAGTTTCTCTGTGTTCCGAGACCATTCCAACCTGTCATAGGTTGGAGTAGGAGTGCACCATCTCCACTACTACTCCCTGAATAGTGACTGGACATAGGGGCTCTTTGGTGCAGCAAATGTCAATCATCAGTTCTTTGGTTTTGCTGACTCCTCTACTCTGTATCATCCACTTTATCAATACACTCAAGTGAAGAATCATCTGAGAATTTCTGCAAGTGACATAACCTGCTGTTACTTAGAGTTGGAGGTGAAGAGAGTGAAGCGAAAAGGAGACAGGACTGTTCCTTGTTGTGCTCCAGTGTTGCTCACATGCTTATCAGAGGCACAGTCCTTGAGTCTCTCAAACTGCAGTCTGCCCAACAGACCAGGACACCATTGGTTCATACACCTTCAAATGTTTGAGCTTTCCCCTCAACAGGGATTAGTGGATGGTATTAGAGGCACTGGATAAATCAAAAACATAATCTTCACATTCCTGAACGCTTCATCCAGGTGAGAATAAGCCTTGTGGAGCAGATAGATAATTGCATTCTCCACTCCAATCTTTAATTACACTTTTACCAAAAAATACACTTTGAATGTGAGTCTTATTATCATACATGTTGGAATACAGTAATCCCTCCTCCATCGCGGGGGTTGCGTTCCAGTGCCACCCGCGAAATAAGAAAATCCGCGAAGTAGAAACCATATGTTTATATGGTTATTTTTATATTGTCATGCTTGGGTCACAGATTTGCGCAGAAACACAGGAGGTTGTAGAGAGACAGGAACGTTATTCAAACACTGCAAACAAACATTTGTCTCTTTTTCAAAAGTTTAAACTGTGCTCCATGACAAGACAGAGATGACAGTTCTGTCTCACAATTAAAAGAATGCAAACATATCTTCCTCTTCAAAGGAGCAAACAAATCAATAGGGCTGTTTGGCTTTTAATTATGCGAAGCACCACGGCACAAAGCTGTTGAAGGCGGCAGCTCACACCCCCTCCGTCAGGAGCAGAGAGAGAGAAAGACAGATAAAAAAATCAATACGTGCCCTTCGTGCTTTTAAGTATGCGAAGCACCGTTCAGCATGTCGTTTCAGGAAGCAGCTGCAGCTGCACAAAAGATAGCAACGTGAAGATAATCTTTCAGCATTTTTAGACGAGCGTCCGTATCGTCTAGGTGTGCGAACAGCCCCCCTGCTCACACCCCCCTAAGTCAGCGCAAGAGAGAGAGAGAGGAAGTAAGTTGGGTAGCTTCTCAGCCATCTGCCAATAGCGTCCCTTGTATGAAATCAACTGGGCAAACCAACTGAGGAAGCATGTACCAGAAATTAAAAGACCCATTGTCCGCAGAAACCCGCGAAGCAGCGAAATATCCACGATATATATTTAAATATGCTTACATATAAAATCCGCGATGGAGTGAATCCGCGAAAGGCGAAGCGCGATATAGCGAGGGATCACTGTAGTCTTCCAGACATCATTAAACAAACATAGAATGCATTAGGAACAGCCAAAAAAAATGTCTTCAAATATCCACTGTCACAGAAGCCACAAAGAGCCATAGCAAGGTTTGGGGCAGCCACCCATATATTTGGTTTTCTTCCCTTCAAATCGTCGTTTAAATGATAGCACTGCTGCGCACAAAACCAAGTCCAAAACAGAACTGAGGGAATAGGGAAAAGGTGGAGGCTTTTAAAGGGGAAGACAGGAAGTGAGATCAAAGGGGTCGGACTCATGAAGGTCTTCAACCATTGGTTCGAGCCCGGACATGACATCACAGGGGCTGGAGCCGGCAAAGTCTCCTTCCATAGGCTCGGTCCCGGAAGTGACGTCAAGAGGGCCTGTGGAATCTCCTGTGAATGGTCTACAGGAATGGGAGAAAAAGATTCATTGCACTCTGTCACATCCCGGTATGACTCCGAACTGCCCTTACTCAAGCCCTTTAGCTGCCTCCCATGCACACGTGTGTGACACCACCGCTAATATGAAGATTTTACTGTTTAAACATAGTAAAAAAAAAAAAAGATCTTGAAATGCAAACTCTGAAAATGAAAGTGGTCCATCTAGCATTTGCTGCATTCATTCAAAATCTAAACTTTTGCTCTTGTTTACTCAATAAATGTCTGGATTGTGAAACAAAGGGACTCTTAGTTATCAAGCAATGCCTTGTGCAAAAGCATGGAATATGACATTTTAATTAGAAAAGATCAAACTTGAAATATATCAGTGTCCCAGGAGGTAGCGCGTGGCCAGCACTCAGGAGGGGGCACAAGGATTGCTACTGCTGAGCAGCCAGCAGCAGGAGTGATTGTTACGCTCAGGAGGATCCTCTTGCCGGGTTGAGCCTGTGACTGGCTGCAGTGGGAAGACGACACACTTTTACCGGGCCGAGTCTGGATTGGCAGTGGTGAGTGTGGGAGCGGGGTCCAGTTGCTCCCCGTGAAATGCTGTGGATTGGGCTGTGAGAACACAGGCCAGTTTTGATGGATGTCCGTGCCTGTTGGTGGACGTCTCTCCGTGCTGCAAGTTCTAATAATTATTATCTAATTATTAGGGTAAGCCAGAGAGGCGTCAGTTTTAAAAGGGAAGCACCGGGGATGAGAATTTTAGAGACTCTTGCCTGAATTTTAACCTTGTTTTAATGGATTATTTATTTATTGGATTTTAACCTCCACTGTTCAGTCATTTTATGGCTTATTTATTTATTGACTGTTTGGAGCACTGCACTTTTTGGAACACTTGTTTTCTAGATTGTTTTCATAAAAGCACTTGCATTTTTCACCATCTCCTTGCTTGGTGTGTTTTGTCCTCATCAGCACACGTCACTTAACTGTTAATATTAAAGAATGTCATACTCTCACTATGCAGACAATCAGTTTGAACAGTGAGAGAATGGAGAAATGAGTTCAGCCATTACGTTAACAATTGGGCCTATGTCAATCGAGTGAGTTTAACCCTGTATTTCGATGCAATCCCTTTATAATCAAGCAATATTAGTAACCCTGATGAAATATAATTTCCCTAAGTTATAGAATTAAAGAAAAGATCAAGTGAATTAATGGTAGCGGGAACAACATAAATTGAGTTTAGCTGTCTCTCTGCATTTAGGAAATTATGTTGAATTCTTTAATGAACTCATCTCAATCAAAATAGTAAAGGTGGTTATTGACAAAAGTTTAAGGTCGGGTCATAAACATATGTCAGACACAAGAGCCACAATAGTTTCTTACGGGAAACGATGTGTGGGATGAACTAGAAAGGGTTTACATCATATATAACTCTTCCTTCTATTCCCATCCCCAGGACAGAAGAAGAACCACCTGGAGACAGCTACCATAACTTCAACCCTCATCAAGCTCCTCTTCTTCTGTGCTGCGCTGCTTAAAAGATGGCTCCACTGAAGGAAAGCTTGACCTGCACAGTACTGGAGGATGCAGCACTGACAGAGTAGCACTGTTACTTGTTCTCTTAGAAACCCAGGAAAAATAACCTTAATTAAATGGGGGTTTCCTAGCTAGGACCATAACTGTTCATGTTTTTTCAGTCTTCGTATTACACACTCTGTTAGAGTGATCAGTAGAATAAGTAAGAGGTTGTTAATCAAAACGTCAACCTGCATTGATTTATGAAATCCTTACTCTTATCTGGGTGGATTTTGAAGCTCCTTGATGATCCCACTAACCTGCATAAAAGGTGTGGTAAGATTTTCTAATCATTGGTTAAAAGTTTATCTTGAGCCACAATTTCTGAAATGAGGTAGTAAAGTCATTTGTTTTTGGATTGAGTTCTAATCCTTTGTCAGTTGCTTTATTTCCCAGAATATGCACTTAATTGAAGAAGTTACATATTTTATTGGTCCAAGGTTTCCTATGAGAAGTCAATAACTTAAGTTTGAGAAAGACATGTAAATGGACCAGGAAATGAAATCAATATATATTATGTGACAAACTGAAGGAACAGTTGAAGGTTATGACAATGCTAATGTCACAGGAGCTCCAACCATCATTGAAAGGCAACACTGGAACCATAAGAGGGCATTTAGCCTTTAAAAAGACAGCAATAAGGAATTTGTTCCCAATCAGAGGCAAAAACATTTAAAAGGCTAAACAAAGGTAAATGTAAAAAAAAAAATCAAACAACTTCTATAGAACTGCATACACTCAAGCGCTCTCAGGCTATTTATACAATTCAGCCAAATACTCGGCCATAGAGTTAAGCACTCATTTAACAGTTTTTATTAAGTAGATAGTGTATTTGATTTATTAGCTTGTTTGCATTTTGTGTCCTGCTTTTCTCCAGAGCTCATATTATAATAAAAAAAAAATCAAAAAGAACAGAATCTGACAAGCAACCAATTTAAAAAACTGGCACAGAAAAGAGCAAATTCCACAGCAAGCTCCAAATATTTTATGACAGCTTTTCTGAGACCATGGAAAGATTCTACATCAAGTCCTATGAACAAAGATACTTAATCTGTTATTCTTGAAAGTCCACACAATGAACAAAAAGTTATTATTCATTCCATTCACCTAGATAATGTCCCCAAGTCGCCATAGTCACTGGAGCATTCAAGTGATTTGACAATTACTGATACTGACAATGGTGAAAAAGAAGAACAAAGCAGACTCTGCAAGGAAAGACAGAAGCGAAGCAGACAGCAATGAAAAAAATCATTTCAGACTCTCCAGCAGCAGAGATACACACATTCAGTTACACAATTGTACCTTAATGTGCTTTTGCCTTTCAACACAAACTTTTCTTATTTTTCATAGCTATGGATTATGATGTGCATGTGACAATTTGATTGTGCATCACCACCAAACTCATGTTACTGTACAAAATGCTGCATGTTACCTTGAATTTCTATGACCATTGTTTGCAACAGAAGAAAAAACATTTTTTAAAATTCAGTTTATATGAAGAAAAGGCAAATGACAGAATGCAAACATGTGAGTATTGAACCATGCTATTTTAATGTGTTCAGAGTTCCCAAACATCCCATAACTTTATATATTCTTAAATCTCTTCATGTGTGAGTGTATATGTTTGAAGGTGTGTGTCTATGTGATTGTACAGGGTATAAAAGCATGGCGAGTTAAAATGTATGATTTGTTTCCAGGTTTTACAAAAAGAAACAGAAGTGGTAAACTTCAGAATGCAGGCAACACATTTCCAGCACATGGTGGACAATTATGATCTGAAATGTGAATGGTGTCAAAATAGCATAAAAATGATAAGGGGGTCAGTGACTATTGTAAGACTGATACTCTTAAGAAGATGAAGTACCTTGTTTGATTTTTTTTACATCATGATACCCCTTTTAGTTTGAAAAACAGATTTCAAAGTGGCAGAAACCAAACCCTTCTTTTTATAATCCTGAAAGCGGTGTAATGTTAGGAATCTGACTGATTTTGTTAAGCTTTTAAATTATATATTTATTTTTTGTTTTCTTCTTTGAAATATTTATTAATTTTTGCTGTTTTCCATGGGCATAACCATATTTATAATAGCCAATGGTGTCTTACTTCGGAAACTTTTTAATGCATGATGTTTCTGGTATAAAGCAGATCTGTAGCTTGTAGAAGCATTCAAACTTTAAGACCACCCATAGTGATTATTTGTATGACTCTTAGCTCTCAAGCAATTGAAAGAAATTTGAAAAACAAAAATATTTCCTAAATGTTTTTGATTTCAGATTCTGGTTAGCATTTTGGTTTTAGTAAAAGGTCTTACGTCATCCTACTAACAGACTCTGCCTGTCTCTGAGCCTGTTGGAAAAATCACCTTAAGCAAATCTTTCCTCATCTAATACTCTAAAAACAAATTTACATGTTTGGACTTTATAGCTTGTTAAATACAAATAAAACCCTGTAAATGTTTTGAGTTCTTTTGAATTTGGTGCTAATACATATCTTACCATGATCTATGAAAATGTGTGAGGGTCTGGCAAATCTTTATGAAATTTTCTTATTCTCAGCCAGAGAGAGAGAGAGAGAGAGACACTCCAGTATCATCTGCAGAGCCATGGCATCTTTACTGCACTAGGCTTTTTCATATAGGCCTGTACTTTCATAGATAAATGTGGGGAGAGAGTCTTTAAATCTTTTTTAGTCACTATGTTTCGGCAGAATGACATCAACTAGTCAGGTGCTGTTAAAAACAACAGCAGTGGGCGTCTACAGGTACCATGAACATAGAAAAAGTGTCTATCAGCAAACACTGCCAGTAACAAAGATACAGTATTTAATAAAAATAAAAAAATCAAGCTTTCTTATCCCATATACACAATCTATATCACAATCTATCCTGGCTTTTCAGGATTAGTTATGCATAACATTAAGATTATTGAATAATTGTTACTAACTTTTCATTACATGGTCAAAATCCAGAAACTGGTATAAACATTTATTAAGTGTCAGGCAAATCTATTTATTTTGTCTTCTTACAAACGTAGACTTAATATATATGCTATGTTTCTAAAAATGTTAAGGTAATCGCTGGATTATAATGTGTCTATATAGTTGCAATAATTTCTATGTAGATACAGTATATTTGCATCTTGAAACAACAGGTCTATTTTAAGAGGGGCCTAGCACTGTGTTGATGTTATCATTGTGCAAATGGCCACCTCTTGTCAGGTTAGGTGGTTCTCTGCTACTTTCAGGTATATCTTCATATTAAGCAAAGTTCCTCTTAGTACACTAGTACGACCAACTTTAAAGCCAGACTGTCCTTTCAGTGATCTTGCAAACAAGCCAGATATCTACTAGGTAATTCATTCTTCTCTTGTATTATGTACTGTATACAGTGATCCCTCGCTATATCGCGCTTCGCCTTTCGCGGCTTCACTCCATCGCAGATTTTATATGTAAGCATATTTAAATATATATCGCGGATTTTTTGCTTGTTCGCGGATTTCTGTGGACAATGGGTCTTTTAATTTCTGGTACATGCTTCCTCAGTTGGTTTGCCCAGTTGATTTCATACAAGGGACGCTATTGGCAGATGGCTGAGAAGCTACCCAACTTACTTTTCTCTCTCTCTTGCGCTGACTATCTGTGATCCTGACGTAGGGGGTGTGAGCAGGGGGGCTGTTCGCACACCTAGACGATACGGACGCTTGTCTAAAAATGCTGAAAGATTATCTTCACGTTGCTATCTTTTGTGCAGCTGCTTCCTGAAACGACATGCTGCACCATGCTTCGCATACTTAAAAGCTCGAAGGGCACGTATTGATTTTTGATTGAAAAACAAACTCTGTCTCTCTCTCTCTTTGTCTGCTCCTGACGGAGGGGGTGTGAGTTGCCGCCTTCAACAGCTTTGTGCCGCGGTGTTTCGCATACTTAAAAGCAAACAGCCCTATTGATTTGTTTGCTTTTCTCTATCTATGTGACATTCTGTGCTCCTGACAAGCACTCCTTTGAAGAGGAAGATATGTTTGCATTCTTTTAATTGTGAGACTGAACTGTCATCTCTGTCTTGTCATGGAACACAGTTTAAACTTTTGAAAAAGAGACAAATGTTTGTTTGCAGTGTTTGAATAACGTTCCTGTCTCTCTACAACCTCCTGTGTTTCTGCGCAAATCTGTGACCCAAGCATGACAATATAAAAATAACCATATAAACATATGGTTTCTACTTCGCGGATTTTCTTATTTCGCGGGTGGCTCTGGAACGCAACCCCCGCGATGGAGGAGGGATTACTGTATCTTATGTAGATTTTATACATGCATACATATACATTACATAGTCATAGTTCACTCACCCTGTTCCTCATGACAAATAAGTAATGCCTCTGAACTACAACTACAACCTTCCTTTATCTGGGACATCATTAGTCCTGAACCAAGGATGAACCGCTGATGAGCAAGACTTTTGGTTCAGAAGAATAACAATAGTTATTTTACTCTTTGAGAGCTAAATCTTAACAAAGGTGCAAACAATTCATATTTTAAATCCATAAATAGATTGAATAAATAAATCCATAACATCCATGCAAGTAAAACCAGTCAGTGTCAGAGTGTTCAAAACAATAACAGAAATCCCATAAATATGTTAAAATCCCAACTAGAGAGTGTGGACCACCAGGGGGTGCACAAGCCGCCCCAACCCGACACAGACGGGCGGGGGACACAAGTTCAGCACACACTTTTTAAATTCAAGACTGGGGAAGCGCTTTTTGTCACTCCCCAAAGCACAGCACAAGTACAGTCCAGCACCAAACACTCTTTCTTCTCTCCCTTCGCCTCTGCTGTTCCTGGAACGCTTCGTGTTCTTCCACCCGACTCTGGCTCCTTTTATGACGGTCCTGGGAGTGTTCCAGGTGGCTCATTAATTGGACATGGAATCACTCCCAGGTGTGGTGAGTGGAACCATACGGGGCTGCACCAAACTCCAGCTCCCTGTGGCAGTCAGAGGCACCGCTGCAACACAGGAGGAGGTAATGCTCTGGATACACTTCCTACCCCGTTCCTTCCAGCATATAGGCATCCCGGAAGGGCAAAGGCCCCAGCCATACGTCACAAGAGGTAAAACCATTATTGTGCCTTCATTGCTCCTTCTCAGTTCTTGTCGGGACAAAAGGAGGTTCTACTGACATAGCCCATTGCATCCTGGTTTGCTACTTCTACCAATCACTTCTTACAGACACTGCAGGTCCCAGGGCACCTTGCCATCCCTGGATGCCACTGCGTTGGAACCTCCCTCCTTCACCATGCTCCTGTGGCCTCTCCTCCTCTCCTGGTACACTGTTCTTCAAGAGCACATCCACATTACGTAACCTTGCCCCCAGCCTTTCATTGTGGTCTCCTCAGATTATCAAATGGCGGATGCTGTCCAGCTTGTCCTACTTATTCCCTCCTCTCTTCCCAGCCATCATGTCCTCTCTGATGCAAATACTAACTACTCTCTCTGCACTGTTGAAACTCTCTTTTACTTTGCTTAATGCTCAGCTGGTGCCTGCTGATTACAGTGCTGCTGTTGAGTGCTAATCATTAATTAATCTTAGCACAAGCATTCATGTGTGCATCTCCCAACAACACTCGATTAAAAAAATTGGTTGCGCTGAAATCAATAAAACCATTAAAGCTGTTAACATTTAACACCTCTCTTGATTAGTTTCACCACACTGGAGAAAGGGTGACATACCCCTGATACTTCATGCATACTTTTCTTTATTTCTCAATGGCGAAATGCTAAGGACAATGAAAATCCCCTACAGAAAAACTTCCTAATGAAATCGAACAAGACTGCAAAAGCTGTAGCCACTTCTGGTCATGTTTATGTTTTATTGTTGTTTTTAAAATATTATTTTTCATATTTTTATTTTTTTTCCAGTATGCTTGTATTTATTTACTGTCTCTTTAAATGTGATTCCATGTACCTTGGGCCTCATGTATAATGCAGTGCGTAGAATTCACACTAAAACATGGCATACGGACAAAAGTGGAAATGTGCATATGCACAAAAAATCCAGATGCATAAATATGTGTGTATGCCAAGTTTCATGCACTTCCCCTTTACAAACCCAAAAAAACATGAAATTTAACGCATGTGCACGTGCCTACAGCCCCAGCCAGACTCCTTCCTACCTTCTGTTCAGTGTTTGGTTAAGAAAAAATGGAAAAGGCACATGAAAAAAAGAAGAATTTCAGTGATTGCAAAGTGTAGGCAAGGATAAACGTAGTATTTATTGGCTTACACAGTGGTATAAGAAACAAAAACGTGGTGGAGGCACCTGAAAGTTCAAGTTCAGAAAGTTACACAGTGCCCGAAAGAAAAAAGAAGTGGTCAGATATCACGGTTGATGTGAAAAGGCATGTTGCAGCCCATCGTCTCTTTATTCTGTTTCAGACAATATTACAAAAACTGACCCCTGTGCAATGGCAGTGATGGTGCTGCTGTGCCGAGTACATCTTTGGGCGCTGGCTGCACACGCACCTCTGCCTCGGAAACTTCTGGGAGGCCATCTGGCTGTGTGTTGATGGACTGTTCAGGAGTCACAAAATGCAATAGCGGATGCTGTAAGAGATGTGGCCAATGAATTAAGGAATATAAGTCCTATACTATGTGATATTGACCACAAATTAAATTAATTGGTTAAAAAATAAATTCTGCATCGGATTACCTGTTTTTACATTCTGCTAATTACATTCAAATAAAGTTGTAATGCTGTCCAATCTGGCTGATCATTTGGTGGTTCAGGGTCAAGTCCATCATAGCGTATCTGTTCAGGTACATGCCTGCACAATGCGACACACTTTCTGTGCACTATAGAGCAGCACATTAATAGAGCGGAAATGCTTTCTATTTACATAAGCAAATTCATTCTCTGAAGGTGCCTTTATACTGTAGTGATGGCACTGAGTGCTATAATGGACCGATTCGCTGATCTTTACTTTGAGATGATTCGCTATCCATAAAAGACTGTTTGCCTTTTGCCACACTAGTTGGAAAAATCACCTGCAACTGTGCAGATATGCCAGTTTTATAGGTTTTCCAGCTATATGTGAAGTAATGTCAGCTTATTCTTTCGGTGATTTATCCCTGGCTGATGTAACTTGTCTGGCATCATTGCAATAGCCATGTGCATGCAGGTGACTGCTCCGATTACTTTTGGAAAACCAGGTGTTGCTGTGAATTGCGCTTTTATGTTTGCCAGTTCAACCAGAGTGGAAGGAAATCTTATATATCTGGATGACAAGTGGATAATACCATTCTATACAGCTGGCAAGGCAAGACTCAGTCATAATTGTGAAATACCCGATCGGTCAGCAAGTTTACATTGTAAAGCTCCTGCGGCTAAAAATCTGAGAATGGACAAAACTTGCATAGGAGCAGGTACAGTACAATTCCTCAAAGTCTGCCTTCGTAAAGCCGGTGCCAGTTCAGCACACAGCTCCAAGAGGATAGCTCTTAGAAATCAATATTGACTTAGAAGCCAGTCTGTAATTCCATTTGTGATGCATTGTAACAACACTAAAGCAGTCATGATAGTTGGAATAGTTTGGACATTCCAGGCACCATTATATTATTACAGAATGATTGCAATCAAGTAAATTAAATTTATAAATGATATGCAATTAATTTCGGTGTATTTGATAAAACCTGCATCACAGATGTGAATCTAAAAAAAGAAAAGTAGACCACAGAAACAGTAGCACTGCTTTAACACTGGGTGCCACCAATTTGCATTAAATATTCTTTGTGGACATGTCTCTTCTAGTCTGAGTTTTCATGGCTGCTTTCTTTAGTAATTAGTTTTGTATATTCTGGCAATTTCATAGTCTTTTTGAACTTTCAAAGATAGCTTCCCTTTTTGGGGCCTGCTAAGCTGGAAGTCAGGAAGTAGTTGTCAGTAACAAGCTGGTCTGAAATAAGCTTCTTCTGCACTTCCCAGGAAAGACTACCAGTCTGTTTTACAGTCATTTATGAGGCCTCAAGCCCCTTTTTACTATGTCTATGTCTCCAATTCGCAACAATATGGGTCTGGGGCTGGAAATCAAAGGAGGTGGCAGAAGATCAAAGTTCAGTTTACTGACGGATGAAGTAGGAAGAGCAACTCCACCTAGTGCTAGGCATCAAAACACAGAAGAGTGAAACCTAATCCTGAACTTCAAGGATATCTCACAAGGAAAGAAGTAAAAAAGAGCGAGAGTAGCAGAAACTTTTGTGAGAACTATGAGTATGAAAACATTTTGAAGGCCTCAACAAGCATTCTGGATTTCTGAGAACCCACTAAAGACTGGTCAAAAGATTCTGTGCTATTTGATTAATGCTAAATAGAATGCCTTTTATATTATTTGAATACAAGATCTGTCCTGCAAGTTTGTTCATTGATTGCACTACCCCAGTTACACTATCCATAAACTTCAGTGCATATTTTTGGTAGAAATGTTTGCCTGGTCAATGCTGTACCGAGGCTTGTAGCCTTACTTCTCTGAAATAAAGTATTTTTGAAATTGAATAATTTCAGATTCATAATTCATCAAAGATGATGAACTGTAAATGACTTATTGCCTGTCTGAAAAAATAAAATATCCTTCTCTGAAATCATTTTGCAAGCTCCTGTACCTCAGAAATGAGGCAGAAAATCCTGTTATATCTACTGCAGGTAAAAGCAAATGTTATGATTTGCTTAGTGTCCTACATTCTAATTACATGAAAGGAAAAGATATGTCAAGCCATTATCAGTTTATTTTAGTTTACATTGAAAGTAGTCGTAGTTAGTTTTTTGAAATGTTTCCTTTGTGTTTTCCTTTAGTTAGACAAGTAAGCATAAAAGAGTTACCAAAAAATTTAAAGAAGCACAATGATGCAGTTGTATCAACATGTGTCCTGAAATAAATACAAGTAATAGTAAATGTACTGTATTCAGTGAAAAGGAAGGTTAGAAAAGATATTTTGAATGTTTAAACAGTTAAGCAAAAAAATAAGAAAAACATGAAATAAACCACCAGCCTTCTCTTTTCCCTCACAAGTACTATAACTGAGACTTATGTTTAGGACCCAAAATCTAACCTAAGAAAGGATGCCAAGTAAAACTTACAGAAGTATTAGCAAAGGTCATTTCACTTTCAATGCAAACACTAAAGCTAATAGTAATTGTTCACACTCCAAAGTTTCTATTTGTGACACAGTAAGGGTTTCTATAGACAGGACGACTTCAGAGATCATCATTCAAGACTTGGAGCAAGTCGGTTTCAAAGGTGAAACACTGACAGTGTGCACAGCTGTTATTAGATAGATAAATTTGCCAGAGGTTTGTTGAAAAAAGTCATGTTGCCTAGTTTTCATTAATCCATGTCTAAATAAAACTGACAATGCTATTTATACCTGTGTAGGCTGAAAAATGTGGAACAATCAAATGTGAAAATACAGCCTTTCATGTTTTTCCAGATTTAACGCTCTTCATATGTACCTTTCTAAGATTTAATTTTATAGGAAGCATACATTTCAGGTTGTTTAGATTAGGTAAATAAACATAAAATAAGTTGCCAGATACATTCTGTATTTGCTCTAGAAAACAAATAACATCACATTTTCACATTTTAAATATCAGTATATATGCTGTGTATCAACCTGCACATTGCATATACTGTATTATATACACACACACAGATTACTTTTTGAAATTTATGAATTGCTGTTATATTACTTTATATGGTACATTTTTTATTATGAAACAGGCTGTGCTACCTGTCTAAGATGAGTTGAAATGTAAGACCTCAGCCTTTCACATTTGCAGTACACCAAGCAATGCATTTCTCTCTGTCATATGCCAGTTGGTATGAGATTCACAATAGCGGTGTTAATGTTTATGACAAGTCATCTATTGGTATGCCAAATGCAATGCATTTTATTACTAAAAATATTTGTAATTCCTCATCTTTTGGAATGACAGAGAAATAGCAACCGGATGGAAACATACTTTTTTTTAATGTAGATCCTTAATGAAAACTACTCCTTATTTGTTCTCCAGGAGATACATTTAACTGTTCAGGTGATACAGTATGTTTTTTTTGCTTTTAGTGCACAGTCTTGTCAAACTGAAGAGGAGTGCAGCACATGCTGGGAAAAGAGAAGTTGGACCATATTTTCTATTGGAGTCTAGATACCTAACCTTGAAGTTAAGTGATAATGATTTCTGTAACATTTTCTGTGTTCTGATGCTGCAGAAATGTCAATACGCTCTGCTAATGGAGATGGAAACCAGTAAGCCAAGTGTTCTGTGCACCATGTTTCCATCTCCATTAGCATTATATGCTCATTTTGGCCAAAAAGGGAGGGGATTGATTTTTTTTAAGAAGGGATTTTTCAGAGGAGTTCCCCATCCCCACTTCCACTCTGCGACTGTTGTTTTTTCCAAAGAGCTCTCTCTTTAACAAGCTAAATGGCAAATACAGAAGGCAAATACAGAAGAGAATGCCCATGATTGTTTTACTGTTAATATTTGTATATATGTGTTCAGTACCGCCGCTCCCTATACGCAGAGTACGTAGTCTGCGTAGGGCACCAACTCCCAGGGGGGCACCATCCCAGCTGCTCAAAAAAATCGTTTTTATATATTATAATAATAAATTAATATTAATAATATACATATACAAATAAACAAAAATATAAACGTATATATTGCATTTTACGGTGAATGCAGAGTAGGCTAAGCACACCTTATTTGAATAAAGTTCTATTTTGGCCCCTATAGTAGGTGTTTTTTTTTATTATTTTATTTTTACTTCCGTAATATTTGGGGGAGGGGGCACAAAAGTAAATTTCTGCTTAGGGCAGCCATTTGGCCAGCAGCGGCCCTGTATCTGTTAGTATTTCCATGAAGACATAATGGATCCAGGTTGTATGATTTTTTTATACAATTGAATAGCTTGCTGTTGAAGGATTTGATGCAAATAAATAGAATTTTAAGTGAAAGCTTAAAGCCACTGTTTCTGTCTGACAGTTACTAGTGTCTGCCAGAGATTTCAACTTTTCATTCCTTATTTAACTGCAGTTCCTCAAAGGCACTTCTTGTGAGGTTCTCTATTTGTGTTAAACTGGGCAGAAGTAAAGGAGTGTAAGTAAAGATAGCCATAGTCACCAAAGCAGCCTGCTGATAGCGGTCCATAGGGTTAAATAAATAATCATTATAGTGGGGTACAGTGCGGACAGTGAGACAGGTAAGAAATCAGAAGTAACAGGTACAAAATTAGTTTTGACATATCATCCTATCCCTTATTAAGTCAAGAACCTAAGAGTTTAGTTGGTACCTTTCATGTTAGGTTATCTGATAACATGATAAAACACCTTCCCTATAGTAAGGGCAAATGTCCACAGATCTTGTACATTGTTTAGATGAATTCATCTATGCATTGAATAAAGAAAAAGATAACTATCCTATTAGCTAAATTATGTGAACTTTCCAATTTAGTAATGGGCAGCACATAATTTAACAGCCATATTAGCAATCAAACATGTTTTGAAGGTATTCATCAGTCCCCCGTACCTGTTTAGAAGAATATTTTTAGGCTGAAATACAAAAGTTGACTCAACCATTATAAAAACAAATGTTCTTAATGCATTCTTTGCTATATTTGCTGCATGTCAAATCTCAAGTGAAAACTTGTTTAAGACTCAGCTTCAGCTCACAGACACAAGACATGGGGCCTCATGTATAAACGGTGCATACGCACAAAAATGTTGCGTAAGCCCGCTTCCATGCTCAAATCACGACGTATAAAACCTAAACTTGTTGTAAAGTCACGCACATTTTCACGCTAGCTCAAATCCTGGCGTATGCAAGTTCTCCGCTCCATTTTGCAAACTAGCAGTACCAAGCGTCAAAGCAGTGCTTTTGTTCAAGTGTGGTTTCCCTTTCTTTTTTAGATGCACATCCCTGATGCGGCTTTATAAATACACTGAAATTAACCACATATTGTTTATTGGTTTAAGGCAGGGGTCCCCAACTCCAGTCCTGGATGGCCCCAGTGGCTGCAGGTTTTCATTCTATCCTTTTTCTTAATTAGTGACCTGTTTTTGCTGCTAATTAACTTCTTTTGAATTAATTTTAATTGACTTGTTTTTTAAGATTTGTTTCCCTGAATTTTTTCATCACGCCTCTGAATTGCTTCATTTCTTTACTTAAATGGCACCCAAACAGAAATGAAATGTGAAGTGAGTGAGCCAACAGGAGACCAACTAAGTCGGGGCCTCAAACTCCAACCAATTTCACTCCAACCAGTTGCTTAATTAGGCGCTGATTCTTGTTGTTAATTAAACTCATTCTTTAATTCCATGGCTTGTTGCTGCTCTCATTGTGCAATAGCAGACATTTCTGAAATTGCTGATTTTCTGTTTCCTAAGACCACTGGTAAAATGTTTCGTGGACCCGAGCAGATTAGCATTCTTGACCTACACCTTTTCAGTTTGCTGGTCATGTTTTGGTTTATTTTATATCTCATTATTGTTTGGCTGCTAGTTAAGGAAAAAGAAACAATTAAGGGGGCTTAGTCTTCAAGAGCATATCAATTAAAAATGAATTCAAATTAAGTTAATTAGCACCAAAAACAGGTCACTAATTAAGAAGAGAGTTAGAATGAAAACATGCAGCCACTGGGGCCCTCCAGGACTGGAGTTGGGGACCCCTGGTTTAAGGCATCTGATTGTAATTAACCTGTAACAATATAATGGTCCACGGAATGGCCAAACTATTCCTGCTTTAGCGTTGTTACTCTCACTGCACTTTCTTCTTCTTCTTTCAGCAGCTCCCATTAGGGTTTGCCACAGCAGATCATCTTTTTCCATATTACTTTCACTGCACCACTCGGAGCATTTATATCACTGTATCTGAGTGTGGAATCACAGCTCTACTGCAGCTGATTGGAAAGAGAATTATCGGTATACAACATCAAGCACACGCTGCCTCAGCCATGCTGTCTATTGAACTGCTCTCATACGGAAAACACTTCAGAGCCTTTCCTGTAGGGACATTGTGGTTCAGAAACAGTTTCATCCTAAGAACTATAAACGCACTCAATCAGTCCATCAAGTGCTCCTTGTAGAACTGTTTGAACCTATAAATACAATCACCTAACTGTAAACTTGCGATACAGTTATAATATTGCACAACCTGAGCCACTTTATAAAGTGCGCATTTACATATTATGACAATATCATTTTTAAGATGAAATGCAGCAAAATATGTTTATTACATTATACAGATAAAATGTTAACATAATTTAAATAATCTATATTGTTAATAATTAAACATGTGAGGACATGGTGTTGCAGTGCTAGCTAGTTCAGGGACTGGTCCTGCCTCAGCTGTATTCTTGCTGGGGCTGGCGCAACACTGGAAGGATAGATGGATGGAATAATTAACACTAGAATTACCAGAGCCTACGAAAAAACTCGTAGATCCGTTCCACCTTTAATCACTTCGTACCTTTCCATTAGCGTCTTTTGCCCTGTAAATGTGTCGATAAGCAGCAAGCAGCCTGCTATCACATCCCCCCACCCGCCGCACAGTTTTCTCAGCTGAAGTCTGTTTACCTGCGTGTCAGTTGCTTAGAGCTGTATAGAGTGAGAAGTCAAGCAAAATGACACCTGGACATGGTGGCGCAAGATCTGGTGACCTGTTCAGGGATTGCTTCCTGCCTCGCACTGTATGCTTGCTGGGACTGGATGGATAGATGGATGGAATAATTAAACATGTACTACAAAGATATTTCAATGATCCTTAAAAGTTTTGAAGAATCGATGTTCTCAGCTTACAGATGGATAAACATCTATTTCAGAACTGATTGTGTGGTGATTGGGTATTTGGAGAAAGAAAACGAAGAACTGGAATTGGGGGTAAATATGTTTGAAAGAGACAGTACTGCTGCAATAAATTATTTCATCAAAGGTCACACATGGCGCAGCAAGCATCTTGCGGGAGGCAGGAAAAATCTCTGGACAGGGCGCCAACTTGTCACTATCACTGTGCCACTGTGTTCCCATGTTTAATAACATGCTTTAACTCCTATCGTCATGAAAATGATATCAAGTATACATCTCAGTATTTTAATTATTCGGAGAGCTGTAATATCATGAATGTAATGGATTCTGTGTCCAGTCGGAGGAAGAGAAAGCCCATTTAAGAAGCACGTAGTGATTCACACACATACAGCACATAGAAGAACACATACAAAACAAACCATTTAATGTTCTACTTTAGTTACGATGGTATTTGACAAACTAGTAAATTAAACAATTTAAAGATGAAGTTTATGATGTTCTACTTTAATGACAAAATAAATACATGATTAAAGTGGAAACTTCAAGATTAAAGTTGACATTTCAAGCTTTTTTCTCATTGTGTCCCTATTTTTTTTCTTTTCTCTGTACCTTAATAAGCTTTCATATGACACTCAGACGGTGGGCTATGACTCGCCTTTTCATGGCGACTTTGATATCTGACAAGTTCTTTTTTATTTCGGGCACTGTGCGACTTTGTGAACTTGAGCTTTCAAGTTTCTCTGACACTCTATGTCACTCGATCAACTTCCTTTTGTTGTTTATACCACCGTTTAAACCAACAAATAGTATATTTTTCCTTGCCTCCACTTGGTATTTGTTGAAATTCTTCTGTTTTCCCTTGTGCTTTTGCCATTGCCTTTTCACGGAACGCTGAGCTTAAGGGCTATTTATATGTATTTGCATATTCAAAGAGGCGTAGTTATGGGAGAAGTTTGGGTGGGGCAGCAGGCGTGTGCACGTGCAGTTACTTTTCACGCTGACTGGGATTTATGGGAGTGGAAGAACATGAAAGTTGGTGAACGCACAGATTTATGCATCTGAATTTTTTTGTGCGTATGCACATTTCCACTTTTGTCCTTATGTCATATTTTAGTTTGAATTCTACACACAGGATTATGCATGAGGCCCCTGGTGGTCAGCTCCACAATATTTTGGTACGACTTTGAATTCATAATTCTGTAAAAGATGATAAGTTATCTATAGGATGAAAATCAGCCCAAACTATTACGAGCTCACGCACACAACTGACAAGTCAGGAATAAGGTTATTTTGGAGCAGCCACTGTTAGGTTTTCTAAAAGTACCATTGTTTTGTGACCAAAAAAGCACAAGTTTAGACTTGTGTAAAAGAACATTTAGGCAAAAAAAAATAAAAGTAAATATGAAAATTATTTTTAAGGGTAACATTTTTCTCCTGGCTGCTGTCCTTGAATTTACATTTACTTATTTGGCTGAAACCTTTATCAAAGGCGACTTATAACATTTATGATACAATCTGTTACATTTCTTTTAGTTTTTCAGTTGGAGCACAGGTAGGTTAAGTGACTGGCTCTTGGTCACACCATGCCTGTAGCAGGATTTGAACCCACAATCTCAGGGTTGGAAGTCCAAAGCCTTAACCACTACAAAAATTGAATGCCATTAATATTCAGCTTGTGTAATAATACTGAGGCAAATGTGAACAAGACTAGCAGCGAGACTTGGAACCCATAGATGAAATAAATCTGTAACATGTAACATTTCAAACAATGAACTTATGATTTTTGTTTATATATTATACTTAATAAATATTTAATTGCGAAGAATAAGACAAAAAAAAGCAGTATCTGTAAAATCAATTTGTTGCTGCACAAAATAAACAACATCCCACCTGCTGCTATACAGAGTACTAAATGGGCTGTGCCACTTCCATTTTTTGAATTGAAGGCAGTGTAAACTTGATGGTTAACAACCTCAATCTAGGCTAAAATTACAGAACTTCCAGAGTTTTGTTTAAAAATAAATACATAAATAAATAAATAAATTACTATTAGCTAGGCTGGCATCAAAAAGGTAATTGGTTTGTATTTCTACTCTTTGCAGGATAAACTTTAAATACATTTAATATTTTAAGCATACACAGCAATTAAAACGCCTACTGAAGCAAATTCAATACAATGCCAAATCCTCCCACACTAAAGCTACCACAGCCTAAATAAAATAAAACAATGTATGTACTGTTCTCAGCGATAATGTCACTATATATATATATATATATATATATAAAGAAACAAAATTAACAAGAAAGAAAACAATACATTTAGCGAGCGTTGTTCCTGTCTAGCCTCTAGTCTAGTTTCCTTTGTTTTTTTGATGTAAAATTTTCTGCTCCAGCTTTTCATTTTATTGCACCAAACTCAAATGAAATGGGGTCGCACTAAGTTTTCTTAGGGCAATTGGTCTCTAAAGGTGTCATGTTCCACTCTCACTTCCTTCGCCACTCTTTACCAACCAAGAAACCCCTTAACATTAGAGCACAACACCTTGAGCTGTGCAGCTACAGTACAGCTCTAATATAGAGGATTTGGAAACCATTATCAACTACATACTTTATTCCACTTTTTCCATACTAAAATGTTGAGAAATGTCCAGTCACATTTCCTTTTTTTATACGTTTTCAGAATTTAAAACACAATTACTGTGGACAAAATATCAATAAATAAAACTCAGTTGTGAGCGACTGGGTCGCCTTTGTAATTGCAGATAATTCCAAGGCCATGGGACTATATTTTTTCATATCCTTTGTCAATTCATTTTATTTTTGTATAGTGCTCTTCACTAAGTACAGTATTGTGGCACACTAAACTTTTTACTCTGAAAATAAAATCCTGACAACAGCATTCTAGGATAAATAATCCTCTGATAGGGCCCATGGTCAGTTATACGAAAACATCAAAGAAAAAGACACAGTCACAGTCCCAAAGACCTCAACCAACTAGCCACACACCACCCCCTCTGAGCATCATTAATCTAAGAGTTCTGTCTATACAAGGCAGGTGTATAGACACAGGTGTACTATACACTGGTGTAGAGGTGCCTTGATGTCATATCCTTCAACGTCTGCAATAAGATGCTGCAGATGTTCTATCAAACGGTTGTGGCAAGTGCCCTCTTCTACGCAGTGGTGTGCTGGGGAGGCAGCATAAAGAAGAGGGACGCCTCATGCCTGGACAAACTGGTGAGGAGGGCAGGCTTTATTGTAGGCACGGAGCTGGACAGTTTGACATCTGTGGCAGAGTGATGGGCGCTGAGCAGGCTCCTGTCAATCATGGAGAATCCGCTGCATCCACTAAACAGTGTCATCTCCAGATAGAAGAGCAGCTTCAGCGACAGACTGCTGTCACTGTCCTGCTCCACTGACAGACTGAGGAGATCGTTCCTCCCCCACACTATGCGACTCTTCAATTCCACACGGGGGGGTAAACGTTAACATTATTCAAAGTTATTGTCTGTTTTTACCTACATTTTTATTATTCTTTAATTAAATATTTTTTTTGTATCAGTATGCTGCTGCTGGAGTATGTGAATTTCCCCTTGGGATTAATAAAGTATCTATCTATCTATCTATCTATCTATCTATCTATCTATCTATCTATCTATCTATCTATCTATCTATCTATCTATCTATCTATCTATCTATCTATCTATAAACATTTCAGAGAAGATTTTATTTCTGGCAAATAAGATTTTCAGGGAGATAACAATAGAAGACCACCACTTCGATTTACTTACATCCAGTCAAAATAAAAAAAAAAAAAAACAGGTCCCCAATCATACAGACACCTTCTACTGAAATAAAATTGTCATCTGTTGCTTTTGGAATAATCCTTTCCAGAATTTCAACTTAGGACCACTTTGTGTATATGTATATAAACAGTGTTTTTGTGCAAAGTAAAGGATGTTTCTTTGCTTTTGTTTCCATATTATGTTTTAATTTATTTTTAAATAAATTAAAAATTTATTTTTAAATTTTGCACCTCCAAATCCGAGACCATGTTCCTCAGCCGGAAAAGGGTGGAGTGCCCTCTCAGGGTTGGTAGCAAGATCCTGCCCCAAGTGGAGGAGTTCAAGTATCTCGGGGTCTTGTTCATGAGTGAGGGAAGAATGGAGCGTGAGATCGACAGGCGGATCGGTGCGGCATCCACAGTAATGCGGGCGCTGCATCGGTCTGTCGTGGTGAAAAAGGAGCTGAGCCGCAAGGCGAAGCTCTCAATTTACCAGTTGATCTATGTTCCTACCCTCACCTATGGTCATGAGCTATGGGTAGTGACCGAAAGAACGAGATTGCGAATACAAGCGGCTGAAATGAGTTTACTCCGCAGGGTGTCTGGGCTCTCCCTTAAAGATAGGGTGAGAAGCTCAGTCATCCGGGAGGGGCTCAGAGTAGAGTCGCTGCTCCTCCGCATCGAGAGGAGTCAGATGAGGTGGCTCGGGCATCTGATCAGGATGCCTCCTGGACGCCTCCCTGGTGAGGTGTTCCGGGCACGTCTAACCGGGAGGAGGCCCCGGGGAAGACCCAGGACATGTTGGAGGGACTATGTCTCTCGACTGGCCTGGGAACGCCTTGGGATTCTCCCGGAAGAGCTAGAAGAAGTGGCCGGGGAAAGGGAAGTCTGGGCATCTCTGCTCAAGCTGCTGCCCCCGCGACCCGACCTCGGATAAGCGGGAGACAATGGATGGATGGATGGATTATTTTAAATTTTTCCCTAATGCCTTATTATATTTTAAATAGTACTTTGGAAATATAAGTGAAAGAACACATAGTAATAACACCTTGAATTAAATCAGTTCCATTTGTACCTATTCAATCTTTAACAGCAACATATTTTGCTAATGAAACAAAATACACATACATTTGTATTAAAAAAAAGACTAAACTATGTATGTTTCAGCATCCTTTAATTTAAGAAAATCAAATGTTTCTTAACCTCCTTAGTGTTAGGCCTGAGCATCACTCGGGCTGTTAAAAACAGTGTTAAAAGCGTTAGTTCTGAGTGTCACTCGAGCAACGGTATAGACGCATCCCCCATAAGACCCGAGTTTTGTAAAAGTATTGACAGAGTTAGTGGCAAGCATTAATTGAGCAATGGTATAGGCATATCTTGCATAAGGGTCAGGCCTGAGCATTATGTGGACAATGGTGTAGATGCGTCCTATCCTAGCCTCCTAATGGCGTCTCATAAGAAATGCCTCTTATCAGCAGTGATGACAAAGTGAATCTGTGAAATTGAAATGGACAGTGAAAACGAAAGTGATTCTGGGAATCCGAAAGTGATACTTGTGTTATTCACACATGTGCAGTGTGTTGTTCATACAGTATTATTATTTATTTTATTTATTATTATTATTTCCATGATTATTATACTTTCTACACTTCTGACTTTGTACTTTTAGTGTTTTGCACATTTTACAATGGAAAGATGAGATTTCATAAAAATGTCATTTTTCAAGTCAAAAATGCAATTCTTTTTACATGTTTTTTGAGAAGGTTAAGAAGGTTAAAAAAAAGAACATTTGTCTGGGTTCTAGTGTCTTGCAAAAGCAAACATTTCTAAAGATAAGAAATGACAAAGGAAGCGCAACATGTTCCCTCCACACATCCTATTTACTTTTAGGCCTTGTTTTTATACTCAAGCCTTGTGTTTTAGCTACCTATTATGGATTCTAATAATACAGCTAGAAGATGTACAATGCATCCTGTCTGTCCTATTCTTTATGGGCTGTTCTTGGCAAAACTTGCTGTTTGAATTACTGCATGGGCATCTTTGTCAAAGAGTTTTTCTCCACTTTCTTTCTTTTTTTCTGGTTTCTACCTGAAGAACACCTTTGCCACTGATTATTGTAAAATGTCAGCAAATTTATCTGTTTTCATCTTGTTTATTTCCCCATCTTACAGTTTTTAAGTCAGCATCATTAGCTGTGATTCTGTCAAGCATTTGTACATTATATACGTTCAATTATTATTGTTTAATTATCTCAATAATCACTCCTGTTTAGATGCATTTGCTGTCAGTAAGCTTGTATTCTCTTTTACTTAAGTTTTTCCTTTATTTTGTTTGTTACTTTTAACTCAGAGCCAGAAGCAGGCAGTTTAAACTCATTGGGAATGTTTGTATTGGGCCCACAATGCTTTGTGTACCTATTATACACTACTTTCAAAAAGTGATTAAATCAAATTGATGATTAAACACTTTTGGCATTACACTCAGTAATGCAGCTGAACATTTGTCCTCCCTGCATTTCAGGATCCATGTGTAGAACGCTCAATACATTGTACGGCAGAAGTTTTCACCTTGGCTGGTTCTACTTTTGATTAATGATCAAAACGAGTCTGAGAAGATTGTTGAAATTCAAATAGCCATTAATTGGCTGTTTCATTTTGGAAGACAGGGGTTAAACCTAAGGACAATATTCATTAATAAGAAAATATCATTGGTGCTTTTGAAATTTAAATGTCAATTTACATGCCATTTTGTTAGATCAATTATTTATGATTAAATTTTCCCTGGTAATTGACCACTAAGCAATATGAATGTTTAATTTATTTTTTGCTTTGTGTCACTCTGTGCATGTGACCCAGCATCTAAATTTTAGCTAATACATTATTTGGTACATTCTACTACTTGGTGTTCTTACAATTATTTATTTTATTTTTTTCCCAAGGACACTTATTTCATTTGACAGCAGTAAACAGTGGAGTGAAAATTCGAGGTCCATTTCAAATTGTGCCTGGAGGCTGTGTTCATGACCGGTATTAAATATTGGTATTTATTATGTACTGACATAGGTCACTTTATACATAATGATTCAGCTTTAAAGCAAAATTTCTGGTTTTGTGCAATTTTATAACACTTTGTTGTTTAATTGTCTTAATATATTTTTCATATTTTTACTACCACATCTATGGCATGTTTGGATTTTCAATGAATATGTAATTTACCCAGATCTTAATTTTAGACAAATGTGATAAAATCAAACACAAATTAAACTAATATTTTAAAAACTTTCACTCATTATTTTCATACAAATGACTTTTAACTGCAGACAATATTAATCTATGTCCTTGACCTAGTTTATGATAGATTACCTTTATTTCTACAGACCCACAAAAAATCCTTTAACTACACAGGTTTGTGGGCACCAAAAATATTGGATCTTGATTTATTTTTAGCGTGGCTGAAGAATGGGAAATTAAATTCCTGAACAGTCTGAGTAACAGTATTCGTTTGTAATAAACTTTTTTATAGTCTCCTGAGGCTAGTTTTTGGCTCAAAGTAACAGAGCGAGAGTCATAAAATCAGATAAAACCAGAGTGTTCAGGAAAGGCAGGCTAAACATGAAAGTATAGCAGGAGGATTCAATGCAGCTTTAACCCATCGTGCATTATTGAACTGAAGTAATATAAAGCAGCAATGGTGGTTGCCTATTATGTCCTTGATTGGAGGTTGGTATCTGTTGTAATCTATAGGAAAATATCAATGGTATATGACATGCACTTTAAAATCTACAAGTTATGTTGTGTAAAAACCTGTAAAGTTTTTAAATCATACTAATAAGGATTTGGGTCATTTTGTGCTCAAATAAAACATTACACAACGAAGCAAAGATTCTTTGCTACTATAACTGTATCAGCTATAAGTGACCCCAAATACTTTCATGGATTGAAAAATGAGGATTGTATAAAAAAAGCAAAACATTCTTACAGTTTCCTTGACTTTCCTTGACAGTTATTGCCTTTTGTGTCATGTATCAAGATGATATTATGTGTATTTTATGTACGTGGGGGAGTCAAGCTAAAGTTAGAAAATTAGATTTATCAGAACATGGAACAAACCTTAACAAAACTGATAATCTATCTATCTATCTATCTATCTATCTATCTATCTATCTATCTATCTATCTATCTATCTATCTATCTATCTATCTATCTATCTATCTATCTATCTATCTATCTATCTAATGTCATTTCTCCATGTAGTCTCCACCCTTCTCAATGCACTTGCACTGTTGAACACGACATGCTGAGGGGTACTACAGTCATCCTGAAATTGCAAAAAGAATTTAACATTTCCATAGTTAGCATTTTCATACTGTCACAAACTCCACAAAGAGCCATAGCAAGGTTTGGGGCAGCCACCTGTATATTTGGTTTCCTGGTTGCAAATTGATGTTTAAATGACAGCACTGCTGTGCATAAAACCGAGTCCAAAACAGAACTGAGGGAATAGGGAAAAGGTGTAGGCTTTTAAAGGGGAAGGCAGGAAGTGAGATCAAAGGGGTCAGGTTCAGGAACGTCTTCAGCCATAGGTTCGAGTCCAGACGTGACATCACAGAGGCCGGAGCCGGCAAGGTCTTCTTCCATAGGCTCGGTCCCGGAAGTGACGTTAAGAGAGCCAAGTGGAATGTCCCGTGAATGGTCTGCAGGCAAGGGAGAAAAAGAGTCAGTGTACGCTGCCACATCCCGGTATGATTCGGAACTGCCCTTACTCAAGCCCTTTAGCTGCCTCCCATGCGCACGTGTGTGACAATACGTTTAATGTTTACTTAGATGCTGTTGTTGAACATAAAAAGCTCTTTTCAGGACAAGCGTGTTCACCCTGCAGCTAAAAGTGACTATATCCTAATTTTTGCCTCTATGTCTCTGGGAACGTGTTCTTTCTTTTAGAAATGACACACATACTTGAATATCCATATATACCACTTCAGTAGTCATGACAGAAATATTAAGACAAGAGAAATATGGTACAAAGGATGTATTTATTTATATATTTAACTTCCTTTAAAATGCAGCTTTCGCTTCTAATATACATTGTAGTATAATCATTTATACAAATTCAGGTCAAAAAGAAGCAATTGGAACAGTACCTACAGCTCTATTTTGGTGGGGTGCAGGATTCATTCTTAAGGCTTCTAGCTAGATGATCCCTGATAAGCTTTAAATACCCACATATTTCAAATATTCAGTGAGCAATTTGTGATCAGTACCAGGTATGACCAGGTATAACACCCTCACGTTACTATTGAGCTGTTTGTATGTATGCTGTGTATGGACTGGGCTCTTTTAAGTGCCCAATATAGCACAGTCTTACCACTATCTGTGAACAATGCATCTGCTCTAGTCACTCATAGTCTCTGCCTAAAAGTGATGGGTCAGGCCTGCTTTAATCACTAAAGGTCCCTGCCAGAAAGAGCTACCCTTGCTTCACAAATTGTGACATCAGATAGTTAATTTTCAATTCTGGCTCCAGCCTCATGTTTGTCAGACAAGTGCAACCAAATAAACTGATGTTGGTTGCTGCGCTGCTTCACATTATTTCAGTGTAGGACATCTGCAACTTTATGTGCTCGTGATGGCAAGGAAGAGAAATAGGAAATTAAAAAACTTAGCTATTGTTTTGAGCACATTTGTCATTGTCAGTGTTTTATGTATAGAGACAACTTGCCCTAAGGCCAAGAGGTAAGACAGGTGAGAGCATTATGGGTGAGTTTGGATGCAAAACAGTTGCTACGAGAGTAGTGTAAATCCTTTCTGAAAAGGTTTGATTCCATTTTGCTCTTTGCTAAACATACTCACATATGAATAAAAAATGGGAATGGAGCTGCAGTGCGAATATAGCCTTTATTTTGTTTTCGAAAATCAAAAGGTTGTAAGCAGTGGACTGCAATCAGGTGTCAGACTCCAGAGGTTTAACAACGGTGCAGTTGTTAGCAGCAACACAGCTTTATTCATGAAATGTAGTAACAGGCTGAAACAAAAAAAATGAAAATAATCTTTCTGCCAATTAATTAGACCAAATCATTGTCCTGACTTGTTCCATTTAATTTGTGGAATGACAATTTCACTTTTACTGACTAAGTTGACACCATTTTCCAAGGCAACTTACAACATTTCAGATACAATTGGTTACATTTTTTTTGTTTTGCTTTTCCAAATGGAGAAAAGAAAGGTGTAGTGACTTGCTCATGGTCTTACAGTGTCAGATTTGAACCTGTGGCTTCAGGGGCTGAAGTCCAAAGACTTACCACTAAGCCACACTGCCTTCATTTTTCCCTTTAGCCTCCCAGCTAAAGGGACCACTCAGCTAAAAGGACACTGATTTGGTCAGGATACTGAATCCAGTCCTGTACTGATGCGATCCTGTCAAATCATCAACAGTTTCTAGCAGTTAACGTTTTTTATTGTCAGCACCTAGAAAAATGGTACATGGGTATTCTACTGTAATTGAAACTTGCCTTCCTCTCCGCTAGATTCAAAAACTATTTTCTCATTTAGCAAAGTAAATTAAACCAGCACTGTGCTTCGCCAATTTGCTGCAATTTGGGGGAAACTGCTATGCTGTTAACACAATAATAATGAAACAATTTGATGCCCCGATGTTATGATTTATTTATTTCTATCCAAAGACTGCATATTATTATTTCTGCATGGGTCTGGGACTGTTAGGTTGCTCTTTACATCTTCATTAATAAGCTAATGATTTTGTGCAAGGGGAAAAGGTGAGCCAGGAGGAAAAAGAGAAGAATTCTTTTCTGTTCAGCTTGCTGTGATGCTTGATTAACCTTAATGTACAATAATCTACTACGTGTATGACACAGGCAGCATTTTGCCAATTCCCTCTTCCACTGATGATTTAAGAATTTATGTCATCTTTGGTATACTTCAGCATAGGATTGTTACACTAATTACTTGGTTTTAAGCAAGAGGCATTTCTTATTATGATGTAACTCTTTGATGTTTACCAGCTTACTTTTACAAATTTCAGGTGATACCATGACCAACCATCTGGTGCCTATAGTGTCACGTAACGCGATCCACCAGTTTCTCACTGTTTCATTTAGCCTAAATTTGTTTTCCTCTGATTTCAACAATTAAAAGTATATTTTTGTGGCTGGGTTTGTAGAGATCTAATGAAGTGGCCCATAAGTTACAGGGGTGTTTGTTTCCCTAGTGGATAGACATTGAATGTTTCCACCAAAGAGTTATTCTTTTATGTTACTCATTTGCAAAACATTATTCAAGAAGTATTTTGCAACATCCAAGTGTTCTTTTTCAAATGATGTACAAAGCTTCATTTAGAGATGGAGGTATGGGGCCATGATTTCCTCCATAGTGGCCCTGCTATGAACACCATATGTGTTTTTCTTACAGTGGACACATGAACTGAGACTTGGTAAAGTTAATGAAATGTATACATATCCTTTACTGTTACTGTAGGGTTCTTTTTCACCTCTGTGGTGTAGCGGGTCCACAGCTCAAGTCAAAAAGGCCACTTTTTAAATAAATAGTCGACTCACTCGTGGCTTAGAGATGGGGCCTGGTAATGTGGTCGGAGCAGGTTCCCGGGTGAATTCATGATGTGGGTGGTCCTTGCTTAAGTGCACAGGTGAGGAGTCGTCCGCATCCGTAATTGATGCTGCTAATTGCCACACCTGATCCACGTCCCTGTGATAAATAATACAAGTGTGAGGCAGCTAGGGGGAACAGAGAAAAAAGACGAACGGAGGTTACAGGAGAGGAAGAAGGCAGGAAGCAGGGAGGAGAAAGCCGGTGTGTGATTGAGCAAATCTCGCTCACTGTCCCAGAGTGAGCGCCCTGGTCGCTGGGGAGCCCAAGTCACGGTCTGATGATGCCCAACGAAGCCAGGGGTTGGAAAGGCGAATAGACCAGTAGATGAAACAGAGAGAACGTCAGCTGCAGGTAAGGTGGCTCCCCTGGTGCATAGCCTGGATGGGAGAAGCAGTTGAGTCACCAGCAGAAAGGCACCGGGATCTGTTTTTAAAGGAATGCTTCCTGCCATTGTTTTAACCTCATCGGATTTTAAAGGAATTATTTATTGTGTTTTTTTTTTATCCTCCACAGTTCACTTGTTTTTATGGGATTATTTATTTGAAGATTTGAGACACTGAACTATTTATTTGGACACTTTGATTTTTGTTGTTTTTAATAAAAGCACTTTGCACTTTTGCACCATCCCCTTGCTTTTTTGTGTCTATTTGTCCAGCTCATCGGTGACATTACCAACAGTGTCGGGTTCAGAGCTCCCAGAAGCAAGATGGGAGCATGGAGCGGAACCAGAATCATCACAACCTCCTTTAGCACTGCATACACACATATGGTAGGGCCAATTTATTCTGTGATTGGAGAGCTTTTTGAAGGAAACGTGCAGCTTTACTTTTTCAGGTAAAGGACTGCGGAGAACCATAAGGTAGAAAGCAGACCCAAGCAGGATGCCAATGTATAGCAAAGCACATTAAGATACTTACTTCCACTGAAAATGGCAGCTCAATTTAGGAAAAACAATTACGTTATCATTCAAATTTTCAAAATGTGGTAGGAGATTTTGAAGAAAATTCACTTGGAGATGGAGAAAACATGAAAACTGCAAACAAATACATGATCAGATATACTGTAGAACAGAACCTACACTCTTGGGAGTTGTGAGTGCCAATCCCTTTGTCAAAGCAGTGTTGGCTTTGTGTCTTCTAAATATATTTAGTGATAACTTAAAACTGTTGGCCTTTTAACTAATTTTGCTTTATTTTTCTTTTAACACAATGGTCTATGTGAGTCGTCTATTGTTCCATTCTCTCATTTGACCGATCCCATAGAGATCATGAGATAAGTCATTGTCATTTCCAATACCTTTAAGCCTAGATACAGTGATCTTTGTCTGTTTTTCTCTAAAACATATTTGCACATTCTCTGCTCTATTTTTCCATTTCCTTCAACTCATATTAAAGAGCAAACATTCTCAATGAAATGTTGGATAACATGTTTTCACAGAAAATAATCTACATAATAGCAATTACAGCATATGAATAGAAGGATTTTTTGCATTTAGTATCAACACATAACCGACTGTTTTAGAGCCTTAATAATATTCCACTTGCCATATCTCAGGTGGAAAATGAAGACCGATAAGTTCAAAGTTACAGATTCTAATTTCAGCTAATGAATGGCACAGCACATCAGGCAAAGTCTAGGATACTGGATAGACTGCATTTTAAAAAGTTGTAGCAGGTGTCCTTTGTATCAGCTTGAAAACTCAAAGCAAATGTATGCTAACTGCAGACTAGTGTAAATTATACATATAAGCAAGCAGGTAACAAAAGAAAAATGACACACTGGGATAAAAGGAAAAAAGAAAAACATAGCTAATATTAAGTTTGAACAAGGCTTTTTCTTCTCATTCTTTTTGCTCCACATAATTCTTTCTGATTAATACTTCCTGGTGAAAGATTTTCTTTTTTCAGCCTATGTTTCCCACATCCACCCAGCATTTAGTCAAGAAGCCCATTTTCCTCTTTATGTTCCTAACTACTATCATTTAAAAGCTTAAATATCACCACTTACTGCTGTCCTTTCTCACCCCATTTCTGTATGTCTGAATCTAAGGCCGACAAGCCAGCTTTGCCAGCTGCACATTAAAGCTTAGTGCTGACATGTTATGGCATCATTTGTTTTAGAGAACTATCTCATAAATTTCCATTGCCGCTTTGGCCTTGACTGTATTATATAATGGTGTCAGCTTCTTGCTAGACCCTTAGTAACCACAAATGAGAATACCAGGAAATTACAGTTGTTCGACCATGCAGGTAGGGGGGCAGACAGGTTCATTTTAACCTAAAGCACTTTAGCAACAACCACGTTATTTGTAAACTCTGATATGACCTATTGCTTTATCTTTAACTTTATGAAATATCTATCAAGCTGGTTATATTATTGTAGTATATTGTTTAATGGAAGGTGCAGAGGACAGGAAGATATGGAAGAAGATGATCTGCTGTGGCAACCCCTAATGGGAGTAGCCAAAAGAAGAAGAAGAAGAAGTGTATTATTTAATGGCATTTTATTATGGAATTTGGCCATGTGAATATTGTACTAAAATGCTTGCAGTAGATTAAATGTTCCACAGGTGTGCATGTGTAAAGTGAAGGAAGGGGTGAAGCATTCTCCTGGGTTGAATATAATAAAGAGTTGGCTAAGCAAGACACATACATGAGTGCTTGTCTCGTTAATACACCACAGAATAACTAGCGAAAAAGCTGAACTTCAGCATCGTATAACATGCAGCATGGCCCTAATAGGAAGGATGGACGAATTTAAAGCCAACAGTGAGTCGTGGTCAGCATACATTGAATGTTTGAAGTTGAGTGGTGGGAGTGACTTGCAATGCACTAACACGGCAGGACAGGTGAGGTTTTACAAAACCATTTTTTATTAATTCCTAGCACTTTAGTACGAGAAGATAAAGGTGAACGGCTGCGGGATGAATTGCTTTTTCCAAATGCTGAGCTGCCGTTATTTTGTGTGTATGTATGGGACCACAATCAATTTGTTACCAGTTTTTCACTTGCATATCACAACAGGTCAAGACTCTGTGCATATTAGTTTGCTTTTTAATTGTGCATAATTAGGAACAAATTAAAAGTTCAAGTCTGGTAGGAAGTCAGAGGAGTTTGTGATTGGATGAAGTGCTCAACATATTTCCAGAGGTGTTCAGAGATGAACTGGGGGCACTGAAAGGTGTTAAAACTATGATTTTGGTGAACCCTGACACACCCCCTAAGTTTTATAGAAGTAGACCATTATCCTTTGCTATGAAGGAGCTGGTTGCTAAAGAGCTTTAGAGAGCCTCGAACAAGCTTCTGTGAAGCATAGTGGTTAAAAGAGACAAGTTCATTTATTTGTGTAAAGTGACTATTAATCAAGTTGCAAATGTTGAAATATGCCCCCTACTGCATATTGAAGAAATATTGGCTACACTGTGTGGAGATAAGATATGTTCTAAAATAGATTTGGCATCTGCATGCCAACAAGTGCTGTTAGAGGATGACGCCAAGGTATTTACAACTAATAGCACATATAGAGGCTTGATTGTTTACAGTAGACTACCATATGGCATCAGTGTGGCACCTTACATTTTTCAAGGAATTATGGAAAACCTAATGAAAAACTTGGATGCTGTAGTCTGCTAAGATGACTTGTTAATTTGAGGCAAAAATGAAGATTCACATATGCAAAAATTAAACAATGTCCTATAATTCTATTTATATTTTATTTATATTCGGCTATTCTCTGTGCAAGAGAGGACAGAGCCGGCTATACTTCCTTAGAAGGCTGGTGTCCTTCAACATCTGCAATAAGATGCTGCAGATGTTCTATCAGACGGTTGTGGCGAGCGCCCTCTTCTACGCGGTGGTGTGCTGGTGAGGCAGCATTAAGAAGAAGGACGCCTCATGCCTGGAGAAACTGGTGAGTAAGGCAGGCTCTATTGTAGGCATGGAGCTGGACAGTTTGACATCCGTGGCAGAGTGACGGGCGCTCAGCAGGCTCCTATCAATAATAGAGAATCCACTGCATCCACTAAACAGTGTCATCTCCAGACAGAGGAGCAGCTTCAGTGACAGACTGCTGTCACTGTCCTGCTCCACTGACAGACTGAGGAGATCGTTCCTCCCCCAAACTATGCGACTCTTCAATTCCACCCGGGGGGGTAAAAGTTAACATTTTTCACAGTTATTGTCTGTTTTTACCTGCATTTTTATTACTCTTTAATTTAATATTTTTTTTTTTTTTTTTTTTGTATCAGTATGCTGCTGCTGGAGTATGTGAATTTCACCTTGGGATTAATAAAGTATCTATCTATCTATCTATCTATCTATCTATCTATCTATCTATCTATCTATCTATCTATCTATCTATCTATCTATCTATCTATCTATCTATCTATCTATCTATAATGTTTACATGACTTTGGTCTTTGGGTTAAAAGATCCCAATGTGAGTTTGGAAAGGTACGGATAGAGTACCTGGGACATGTGCTGTATGGAAATGGAGAACACCCTACCAAAAACAAGGTAAAAGCCATCCAGGAGGCTTCAGATCCAAAAAATGTATGGGAACCCAGAGCTTTTCTGGGTCTTGTAAACTGTTACGGACATTTTATGCCAAATCAAAGCACAGTGCTCACACAGCTATATGGTATATTGAAAGGCAAAGCTACTTGGCATTGGAGTAGTGCTGAAAAGCATGCTTTTGAAAGACATAAGAAACTTTTAACAAGTGACGCAGTACTAATACATTATGATCCTAAGTTACTACTTTCTCTTGCATGTGATGCAAGTGCATATGGATTTAGGGCTGTAATTGAGCGTATTATGCCAAATGGGGATGAACATCCCATTGCTTATGCATCCCAGACACTCTCTCCAGCAGAGGCAAAGCATTCTCAAATTCAAAAGGAAGCTTTAGGGCTAATTTATGGTGTAAAAAAATGAATAAATATTTGTGGGGTAGGTCCTTCAGCCTAGTGATGGACCACAGACCATTACTGACCTTATTTGCTGAACATAAATACCTTCTGAAAATAACACATCCAGCGTTTGGATATTATGTTATCAACCTATGACATGAATAATTTATCGCAAGTTTGAGCAGCATGGAGTTGCGGATGGATTTTCACAGATTCCATTACCTGAAACTAATGATGAAGGAACAGATGCAGTATCAGCACATGTTTGTGCTCTATTGTCTGAGCACCCTGAGTGACACGCACTGACACCAAGCTATCTAAAGTATATCAGTATATCATGGAAGGATGGCCTGGACAAACTGAAGAAAATATGAAAAGCTTGTGTCTTCTAGGGCACCAGAGTGATAGCTCCAGCAAACCCAAGGAGAGCAGTATTAAAAGAAGTCCACACAGGTCATCAAGGCATAGTGAGAATGAAAGCACTCATTCAGAAATATGTTTGGTGGCCAAAGCTTGACTCTGAATTAGAACAAATTTGTAAGGAGTGTGAAGCATGCCAAGTGGATCAGAAATCTCCGTGACAAAGTACCCTTGCATCCTTGGGATTTTCCTGGCGAGTCCTAGAAAAGAATACACATAGATTTTCCAGCTCCTTTTCAAGGTAACTTATTTATGATAGTAGTTGATGAATATTTTAAATGGTTAGAGGTTTTTCTCAATGTCTCAAATAACCTCCCAAACCATCTATTACAATGCAGAGAAGACTGTTTTCACCATTTATAGAAATCACAGGGATCAACTGAGGACTTGTGTTAGTCTTGAAACATCATCAAAACAGACAAGTTTTCATTCTGTGGTGATATCAGTGACCAGCATAAAGTTCCCCAGGAGTTTAATTACCCTGTTAGTACTCCAGAGCTCCTTGCCTCTGGACCAGTAGGCTTGAGACGGTCCAAGTAAATTGTGAGACCAACAAATCGTTATGAGCCATGAGGATTTTAAACTATTATTTATTAATTATTATTATAAGCTGATTCCAGGGCTACAGGGGATGAATTATGAGGAAAGATTACAAGAGCCAAGCCATTTCAGTTTAAGCAAAAGAAGATTAAAAGGAGACATGATTGAAGTGTTTAAAATTATGAAGTGAATTAGTGCAGTGGATCGAGACTGTTATTTTAAAATGAGTTCAACAAGAACACGGGAACACAGTTGGAAACTTATTAAGGGTAAATTTCACACAAACATTAGGATGTTTTTCTTTACACAGAGAACCACAGACACATAGGATAAATTACCCAGTAATCTAGCTGACAATAGGACTTTAGGGCTTTCAAAACTCGACTTGATGTTTTTTAGAGGAATTAAATGGATAGGACTGGCAAGCTTTGTTTGGCTGAATGGCCTGTTCTTCTCTAGCTTTGTTCTAACGTGGTTGCTTGCAAGTGTGTGGCCTGTGACGAACCTTTCAATTTGATTTTTGCACCCAATGCTGGAGTACAGACATTAGCTCCTCATGATGTTGGAAAGTAATGTACTAATTAGCAAAAAAAAAAAGAGAGAGAGAACGCTTTCACCGAATGTGAAAAAAACTGATTAAACTTTTAATGCAAAAAGGGGCATATATAAATTAAAATACATATACAGTATGTGTTTTTATTAACCTCAGTTAAGAAAATAAATACATTTCTCTCCATTTTATGAAGTGATTTATATGCTACATAAAATCAAGCTTTAACACTGATTTTAGTCTACCATAAACATCTAATAATGTGTTGGATATCTGGAGGCACAACAAAATAATTCAATTACTGATACATGGAAAATTTTCAGGCATATTTTACACAGTAAGAGGGAGATCATTTATTACATTCTTTCTATCATTAAGCAGGAGGTAGTTACATTTTGATTCACAATTAATGTAACCAAGCAAATAACCAAGCTTCAAAACTATCTGCAAACTAAAAAAGAGATTTGAATTGAGCTGAGATTAGAGCTATTACATACTCAGGGGGCGCATTAGGCTCAGATGGAGATAAATAATAAATAAATTCATATATTCTTTAATTAATAAGAGCATTCATTATTTACAGCCCCTACGAATTAGTGCAGTTTACATGTTATTTTTCTTTCCATCACACAAGGCTAAAGTTCAAAAGGCCAACGCTACCTTAGGAATAAAGGAAATACATTTGACTATACTTATTTGCAGCATTCATTATACATAAGAAAATAAAGGGTCCAAAACACAAAGCAAAAAACAGAAAATTTTATTCTAGCAATAACCATCTCTTTTCATTTATATGAATAAGGAACAGTAGGAAGCCTAACAGGAACATGACTAAAGGCACCATCACCCCAGGACAAAGCTACCCACACAATAATCACTTACAAGTTTCTGTCTTTTATTCAGTTACAGAGCCATGATTCCATATTAAACAGAATCCCCACTGCTTTTAGTTTAACTAGAAACCTCTGTATCAACCAAATTATAAAAATATAAGTAAATATATATTTTAAAAAGTCTACATTATCTGTTGTTTGCTCAAACAAATGTTTTAATTAGCCAAGTTCAGTTACAAAAACCATGGTGAATTTTTTCAAGAAATCTGTTGATCTTTCTTGTTTTTTACACATCTTTTAAATTCAACCCTAACTAGTATAACACATTACTGATGTTTGACTTAGATGTAAATGATTAAATATGTTTATATGAACAGACTTGCAGAAATTCTCAGATGATTCTGTACTTATGGGGTGTATTGATAAAGGGGATGATACACAGTGTTGGAGTCAGGTAAAGAATTTGTTTCTTGGTGCAAAGTGAATTGTCCACATCTTAACATCAGCAGATACAAGGAACTAGTCATTGACTTTCACTGCACCAACCAGCCTCTATGTCACTATTCAGGGAGTGGATGTAAAGGTGGTCCACTCCTAAAGTGTTCGGGGGTCCATATCAATGACAGGTTGGACTGGTCTCTGAACACAGAGGAACTATATAAGCAAGGGCAGAGCAGGCTCCTTTTTTTAGGAAACTGCATTCCTCTGATGTGGAAAGTGACATTGTTCCCATCTTCTACAACTCTGTGATGGCCAGTGTGAATTTATACACTTTGGTGTGCTGGGCCGGTACCTTCTGTTCAAGAGATGCCCACCAAATTAACAAGCCAATTAAAAGGGCAGGCTCAGTTATGGGACACATTCTGGACTCCCTGGAGGTAGTAGCAAAGAAGAGAATAAAAACAAAACTGAGCGCCATTAAAAACAATGCTGCACATCCTCTCTCTGATACATTAACACAAAGGACTTTCAGCTAAAGAATTACTCAGCAGACTTGTGGCAAGAAAGGCTACTGGGGCCCTTTTATACAAACAGCAATATGACTGCATAATAACTCAATTGGACTGGGACTGCCAAGTCAGGAGTTTTCTTTCATTTAATTTTTCTTTAGTCATTCTAGTGCATGTTTCGACCATAGTATGTGTGTGTGTTTGTATTTATCTGTGTATGTACTTAAAGAGCTTCTGTAAAAAGCCAAATTTTCCCCAGGGGCCTACAAAAGTTCTATCTATCTATCTATCTATCTATCTATCTATCTATCTATCTATCTATCTATCTATCTATCTATCTATCTATCTATCTATCTATCTATCTATCTATCTATCTATCTATTTTCAAGGGCAGGGCCACTACCCCAGGTCGTGACTAAAATCCTCATAAGCTCCAGCAGATCAGACATCAGATAAAGTCATTACCGTGTCATGATTCAGTTCTATTGAGAAAAAAAAAACACTTTACCTGGTTGCACAATTTGTGTCACTGAGTCTTCAAGATGGAACTAGTGATGGACTAAACAAGCAAAAAAAGGAAGAACATGGTAAAAGCTATCCTGGTGAAAGAACTAACGTCCAAGACCTTATGAATCCAGTTCAGGGTCATAGGGAACCTCAGCCCATGCTGGCACCATTAGGCATAAGGCAGGGACCAGCTACAGATGGCATGACAGTCCAACACAGGCCAAGCTCATGCATACACCTTCACACTCAGTCACTCAGGGCCAGTTTAGAATTGTTAGCTAACCTAACACACATTCATATATGTCCTTCAGATGTGCTTAGTTAATGTCAGTACCCATGCTGTTGCAAGGTAAAGCTGTAACCTCACAGATCATGCATGAATCAAAGAAGTGAAACTTTTGTTTGATTTTTCGTTTTTGGCTAGAAAGTATGAGAGCTACTAAATTACCTAAGAGACAAAGAATGCCTCTCATTGTTTATTTGTTTTTTGGATTTTTTTTGGATAGAAACATTTAGAAAACTTGGAGAAAAAATAGCTCAAAGCTCAATAATGGTTCTTTGAGGTTAAAGGAAGAACGTAGTTTGAGATTCAGATTAGGCTATCCATCCATCCATCCATCCATCCATTATCCTACCAGCTATATCCTAACTACAGGGTCACAAGGGTCTGCTGGAGCCAATCCCAGCCAACACAGGGTCCAAGGCAAGAAACAAACCCTGGACAGGGCGCAAGCCCACCGCAGGGCACACACACACCCACACACCAGGGACAATTTAGAATCGCCAATGCACCTAACCTGTATGTCTTTGGACTGTGGGAGGAAACCGGAGTACCCAGAGGAAACCCACGCAGACATGGAGAGAACATGCAAACTCCATGCAGGGAGGACCCAGGATGCGTACCCGGGTCTCCTAACTGCGAGACAGCAGCGCTACCCACTGCGCCAAGGATATCGCGTATTAGTCAAGGTATAGTTGTGATTCTTGAGAGACAATCTACCAGAAATTATTGCAGGAATCCGGGTTCGAATCCCGCTCATGGCACATTACTGAATGAAAGAATATATCTCTAAAATATATATTTTTTTAAACTTTCTCTTCGACGAACGGTGCTTTGAATTCTACTTTGCAGATTTAGTTGTTTATTTTTATTTTTTGATTAAACAAAAACTGTTTAATGAATGATTGATTTGTTAAGGAACACATGGACAACAAGCATAGTTAAAATCACAATTAAACAAACTGCTTACAAATTCTACTGAATCATAATTATAAAAAATAATAACGCATTTCACTTACTTATATAGCACCTTTACCATGGTATCAGATGGCCGCACAGATAATCAAGAGAGGTACAATAAAAATGAAAGCACAATAAGAATGAATGAATAATAGTTTATTTATTAGCCTTGTGTTTGTTTGTATTTATAAAATTTGGGAAGTAATATATTCTAGTTGATGCTGACATTTAATTAATTTGAAGTAGGTAAAAATAAATATTTGGAAATATTGCAAGGGGAAATGTTTATATACTTATAGTAAACAGCACACACACCATTTAATTAATTATATATATCTTCTTCTTCATTCGGCTGCTCCCGTTAGGGGATGCCACAGCAGATCATCTTTTATACTGTATATATCCTGGCCAAATCAGGCATCAGAATAGCACACAAACCTGCAAACAATCTGTGCACTGTCCTTTTCAACTCAAAAAACAAGAAATTGACAGCAGAAACACGAAACGAAGTTTATAGCATTCCATGCAGTTCTTGCCCAGCGGTATACATTGGACAAACATCAAAAAGAATTGCAACTTGCATACAGGAATATCGCAATGCCGTTAGAAGGAAGGACTCACGATCACAGATCTATACGCATACAAAATCAACAGGACATACATTTAACTGGGACAATGTACAAGTAAGATTTAAGGCCAGTACTAAAAGTGCCAGAGAACTGGCTGCATCTTGGCTATCAGACAAAAACACCATTAACAAACATTTGGACATAAACCCAGCATATGCAAACTTAAGTAGAACATGTTCATAATAAATAAAACGTTACGACCTGTACCCCGCCCCCCCCACTAATTTTGCTAGATATTGCCTTTGATTCTTGTAAGTTGTAAAGGACAGCCGGGTTCCATGCCCGGCAGGGACTCCTCTGCTGCATCTGTTCTGGGGGAGCCACCACGGGCAGCTCAATACCTCCCCCGGGACGCTTGGTGGCAGCCTCCCTGGCGGATGATGATTCCCCAGCCTGGCACATGGCTCCATGGGACATGGAGTCCTCCACAGCCTGGTTGGGGGCTTGGATGGCCGCCAGGGGGAGCTGCATGGACTTTCCAGCCCGGCTGGTCAATTCCTCAGCCCCACCCGGAAATGCAATTAGGCCCAGGTGACCAAGCACCTGGACTATGTCCGGGTGGGGTATAAAAAGGCCAGCTACCACCACTTGGGAGAGCCAGAGTCGGGAGGTGGAGGACTAAGCCTGAGGAGGAGTGGTGGTAAAGGGAGAAGAGAGAGTGTTTGTTGTACTGTGTTTAAGTGCTTTTGGGACTGTGTTGGGCCTGTGGGACACGGGGAAGGCGTGCCTCACGGCTGAAGAAGAAATAAAAGAGACTGTTTATTAAGTACGTGCCTCTGCCTGAGTCTGTGCCGGGTCGGGTGCTAAATAGCGCTCATATTACAAAGTCTAAGCATTATCCTCTGAAGAAGGCTCTTGGTAGAGGCTGAATGCTCAAGAATAAAAACTACTTTATGATACGTGATTCATTTTTTCTCCCTTTGGGGATCAGCAGCTCCTAATATGCACACCATATCACAGACCTTCGCTTCTCTCTCTCTCTCTCTCTCTATATATATATATATATATATATATATATATATATATATATACATACTGTTCTACAGCACGATTAGAATTGTCTGAGTATTAAAGGTATAGGTCTATTTTATAAGCATATTTTATAACATCAATGTTAATATAGAGTATAACTATAATTATTACTATTCTGTATTAGCATTGATATGAACGATTTGTGAAATTAGTGTTAAGTATAAAAAATGAAAATATGATTATACAATTCAATGTTTATTATATTTATACATTATTATATCTGTCTTTACACGTTTTGCACACATATTTAATAAATAATAAACTGCACCAAGAATGGTTAAAAAAATCATTCAAAAAATGTGTACATGAATGTAAATATATCTGCACAAATCAACACTCGTGAGTAACATTTTTGGAAAGTTCAAAATGAAACGCAAATCGCAAAGTGTCTGTGTGCAGACTCGAACAAGCTTTTGCAGAATACATTAACTGACAAGAGGCTGGCCCACCCTTTCTGAGTTTTGGTAGCCAACATGAGCCATGATTCGCCAATTCTTGGTAGCCGACTGAGCCATCATTGGCCAATTCTTGGTAGCCGAACTGGGTTGTGAATGGTCAATTCTTGGTAGCCGATACGGGCCGTGATTGGCCCAAGCTTTCAATTCTTGGTAGAATCTTGGTAGCAGAAAGCGATCTGATTGGTTTTCGCTACCAAGAATTACCTCGACTCATGGCTGCTTGGAGGCACCACCGTGCCGCCCAGATTAGGCTATCTTTAGGAAATCAAATAGCTGGATTATTTTAATATTGGTTGAATCAATCACTAAAAAACAATGACCTCCAATTGTTAGTTGTTATTTTCACTCTTTATTTAACTTTAAAAGAATGGATTGTCACTGCTCAACCACAGCCAACCCTATTAATGAAGTAAGAATATGAGCAGAAAATGTCTTAAAAGCTACTGATGAAGTACATTAAGATGAAGAATGTATGATTAAATTAAAATATTGTACATGCAACAAAACATGTTGTGGTCAAGACTTTCTACATTTTCTTGAGTTTCAGCCTTAGCCCTCTGCCATTTATAATTCCCAAGGTAATCCTATTTTCATTAATTTTTCAAGTATTAATGCTTCCATTAGGTGCTCTTTAGAAAGGTGCACGCTAGGTTTCTTTTGGTTTGCCATTGATACAACACACAGAGAACCAGAACAACTCTATAAGAGACTGTAAAAAGTGCTTATATGTGTTTAGTAACTATAATTTTCTAATAAGTATTTCAATTCAGATCAATCAGTGACATGGGATGCTGTTTCAGAAAGATTAACTGTACATATATAAAGCAAATATTTCTGTTGTCACACACGTGTGTTTAGGAGGCAGTCAAAAAGCCTAAAGGTGAGTGAAACATTGTGAGACGAGGGGTTGTCATGTGGTACTTACCTGAATCTCTTGATCTTCCAACAGGAAAACCAAGAAAAAATAAGTCCGGGTTCCAAAACAGCCACCAAGACGTCACTTCCGGTGCCCATCATGACATCACTTCCGGTCACTATGGATGACTTCACTTCTGGTTCCTTCAAAATGACGTCATTTCCGGCCAACCATTTCATGTACTCAGTTCCCATCTGTATTTAAACGCTATCTTGTTTCATGAACTTTGTCAAATGTTACCAATTTCAGTACTTTTGATCATTTACACTGGTTTTTCTTTGCTTTATTTTATCCGTTGGACAATATACAGGGACGGTCCCCAAAACTTTATTTTTGTGGAGCTTCTTTTTTCGTTATATTTCCACATTGTTTACACCAAAAAAAGCAAAAACTTTAGTATCTGTGTGTGTTAAATTAACTTAAAAGTACACCAATACTGGCTGGAGCCCAAAATCAAAGTCATTACACTTTTGTTTTAAATATTAAATGAAATCAGATAAGCATCAAAATAAAATGCATTCAGATATGTGAAACATATTAATTATGAATGTCCATAAGTTTTAAGAATATTAAAAACAAATGCTTTTTAACTTAAAAATAAATAAAGTGAAATTGCAAAATGGTAAGGAGTTGTTCTTAAACACACAATGAACAATAATATGGGATTTCAGAATCCTTCCAAGTTAAATTATTTCTCCAAACTTTAAAACTGTCTTGATAAATACATTGATGGTAAAGAAAAATGCTACAGTTCAATATGGGTAACTACAACTGTATTGAAATATAATGCCTCCATGGTTGGACACTTTATTGTCAAACATTAAACCGAAACGTTTTTTTTTTCCTAGATAAACCAGACATTTTGTATCAATGAGCTGAATAATTATTTGAGCCAACTAATTAAGAAAGCTAATTGAATGAATTCAACATGAAAAACATTTTGCTTATACAAGCAAGATAAAGGAAGTGTGGAAGTGTTCTTTCAAATTAATAGATGAAATAAAGACAACAAAATTGTCAGCTGAATAAAAGGATAACCGCTGCAACATAAACCTAGAAAATGTCCCAGTTTTGCTAAAATCTGGGATCAGGTCGAAACACGTAAGACCCTTCCCTTCATCCACATCTCCTGCTTCATGTTTGCAGGATTACACATTATCAGTTATTTTTGGTTACATTAGTTTGGGTCATTGGAGATCAAAAAATGATAACCTCTCAGATAAGGAGGTAAACATTTGTTACTTTCCCATATTCATTGCACACCACCTTCTCAGACAAATTTGGGCAGAATATACACATGCAGTTTTTATAATTTGGCAAATGTATATTATAATGGCAGTATCTTGAAATCAGCAGAATATAAATTTAAAGTCTAGTTGAACTGTGACTCCATACATCAAATATGGAGGTGCATGAATTCTGTGTCTTTTCAATATACTCCATAAAGCAACTTGGCCTTCAGTGCTAGATTACCCCTAGGTTCATATTTTTACGTGATGAAGAAATATGAAATCCCTCCAGTTTGTGATTAAACAATGCAATGAACTTCCAGACAGCACAGCACGAAACAAAGAATGTCAATCAAAGGAAGCAAAAGCTACAAGCTAAGGCAGTCAGAGTCAAAACCTGCAAGAAATTGGTTACATGCTGTTTATAAAGGCACATTACCATTTCTTATGGTAATTCAACACATAGAATCCTGTTGGCTCAACAAGCCTCACCAGCAATACCATAATGATGCACAAGGGACTAGACATTAAAGAGGAGGAAGGAATTCAGTTCTATTGAATCTTGCTGCTGCTTTGTGAAACTGTCCTTGCTCTTTGTTTATCCTCTTCTTAACAAGCCTAGCCATGGCTATATAAAGTCATGAAGTGATTTTTATCTTTCTAATATGGATGGGTAGAATGAAGACAGGGCGATTCTCTGAAATGTTGAGGTGCCGGTTGGGTAGCCCCTTTTAATTGTATTGGCAAATAATAAACAAAACAGGTGCACAAGGGTGCAAAATCCTTAACTTTCTCTAAAGTGTCTTGTAACTGTATTTCACAGTGGTGGAGCACAATCCTTAATGAAGTCCTGGTCCAAAAGCAATGCCGTCACTCGGAGGAATCAGATTCTTATTGCCCTCCTGCCAGAATGGTAAGGTTAGGGGCATCTTCTCGCTACTTCAGGGTGAAAAACAAAAAAAAAGATGACACTCTTTGCAGCAGTAGCACCCCTTTTCACCCTGGTGTATTATTGGGTAACACAACTGCGTGACACTAAATAAAACCCAACACTGCCCTGAACCACCTATTATGAATAAGGTGAAAATTATTTTTCAGTTCAGTAACATTTTGGACTGAAGACTTTATGAAAGCATTGAACTTGATTTTTCTTTGGTACGCATGAACCTGCACTAACTCAAATTCAGGACAAATTTGGGTTTTCCAGGAATGGACAGGCAATTATAGAAAAAGATGTTCTGCTGTGGCAAACCCTAATGGGAGCAGCCAAAAGAAGAAGAAGAGGAATGGACGGGCAAGCTTTTGCACACACAAATTCAGTACATTAACTGGTATGTACTTTTATAGGGATACGGAAAAAGAGTCACAGTGAGGTAAAAATTAAATGACTTTAGGCAATGGTTCATAAAAGGCCAGGGTGAAGCCAAGGATGATTAGGCTGAAATAGTTGACATCTACTGTAAGCTCTGACTTCTGCAAACAAGTTTCCATGTAAATAAGTTGCAACAAAAATACCAACAATCACATGACAGTCTGTTGTTAACAAAACAGAACTGAGTGTAGTAGTGTATATATTTTGCTATGTACTGTATTATTGTTTATGATGCAAGGACTGCTGGGAGTGGGGGTGTGATTGTGAATCTTAACAAGTCATAAACAATAGCACAATAAACATAACACATTAAAAACACAATAAAACCAAATGTTGAAATATTCCTCCAACTATTAACATTTATATGCTATAACTTACATAAATACATAACATTTTATAATGCGGACTATCTTTTTCATACTGGAAGAATTCACTTACGTTTTCAAAAAATGAATGTCCTTCCTTGACCATGAATATGGTCTAAATCATTTAATTTCCTTTCACTTACTTATCCTTCATTATTTGATAACAAAAAATGTCTCATGGTTATTACTCGACCATCACTTCTAACAAAAGGGTTTTACAGATGATTTTTTCCACAATTTAAATACTAGTAGCAGCCAGATCACTTTTCGTAGTCTATAAAAAAAGTTCAGAATTCAGTTTATTTTTAATTACAGAGTAACTTGATTATTATGTTTATACGTGGTTTCAATATGCTAGTTTGGTTCTGAAACCTACCTTCTATTTAAAATTTTATCTAGATCAGTGGTTTTCAATCTTGGGGTCACAACTAATGTCGATTGGCGCATTTGTCAACAGGTTTTTTGCAGCAAATACACCGTGTTCGCTGCTTGCCTTGTTCATGTAACATTTTCCTGAAATTCACTGTGCAACGCCCCATAATTCTTTGTGAGGTTAGCATCACAGAGCTATAGCAGCCATGTGCCGATCTTTCATACGTGCATGCTGTAAGCGTACTCTACCATATCATTTATGAAACTACCTGATCAGGTTTAAGCATAAATGATGTCACAACTCGATTTGTGCCCCAGCTGGATTAACACCCCACATGTGTTAAAATAAAAATAAATAAATTAAAATATTACAAATACTGCCACAGAATATTCAGCATAAAAAACTGATTCCTGTGCACTTGCCCTCTCGCCTCTGTGCCATATGACTAATGTTGTACGCTGGCCAAAGGCATGGGTAATTAGCAACGTGACACAGCCATGATTCAAAACAATCCTTAAAAGTGTTATATTTCAGCCTAACTGGGGTCCCAATGGCATTTTATGTCTGTTTTGTTCAGTTTTATTCCTTTGTTAATGTTATCATTGTCTGTCTCTTAGATATAAAGTATCTTATTGTCTTCATTTATGTTCCATGTGTTTTGTAGGTGGTCCTGCAAGAGGCAGGGCCACCTGCCCATCGCCATCAAGGGACTGCCCTCAACCAACAGTCTCTTGCAGTTCATTCTGAATGCACTCTTTCTACGGTGATTTTCTTTGCGATTTACTGGCGTTCTTGAATCTATGCTGTTTTTGTGACCTTGCCTCTTAGATTTCACTTACACAAAATTCTGAAATATTTTCGTCATTTAAAAACAAATATTTGCTAAGAGCTTGTAACAGTTTGCCATTAACGTTTTATCTGTGAAAAACTCTATACTCCTAGGATTTTTATTATTTCCAGTTTCCTTCTTAAAAAACTGTAAGCGTTTTTATAGGGAAAGTTCACCATGTTTTATGCCAAGGTGTATTAGATGGCTCCTTGAACAAAAAAGGAGACCCTGCTACCACTCAGCTTTCCTAAGCTTTTAATTCTACACCTGAGGCTAAGATGTATGAAAAACTTACCTATAGTGATTATATATACTTATATCCGCCATATTTGATCCAATATGAAATTTTTAGTAAAGCTCCACATATAAAAATTTTTTTAAAAATTTTTAAATTATAACACGTGTATACCGTATGTTATAATAGTAATTATCCAATGATTTACATTAAACATTGAAAAGTCCCCTTCACTTCTCTGTGTTTTTTTTCCAATATAATAGGAATACGTGCAACAAGGTGCCATTGCTAGTCGGTAAGATCCTCAAGAAAGAAAACTTTCACCAGTTCACTCTGTACTGTGAAGAAATTTTCTTCTGTAAGATCTTCCAACTTTGCTGATATCTGGTCCCTAAGTAATCCAAGATGGTGGTTTTAGGATATCCAAAGCGTTTTCCTTTTCATCATCTTCAATCTTGACAACAACTCTTTTTGTTCATTTCCATGATGATTAATTTCTCAAGCACTTTGACTTCTGGCAATATTATGAAGGCCTCTCAAAGACAAACTCCTTGGGTCCTGTTTCCCTAAAACTGCTTCAAGCATTACTCACATTAGGCATATATTTAAACATTAAACACTGAAGAACACAGGTAAATTAACACATATTTAACCTTAATGTGTAGCTTATTAGAAAGGTTCATAACAATAGCTTGTGTTGATACTAAAATCACTGCCATCAACCCTATTTGGATTGGATTATCCTGAAAGAAGGTGGTGGAGTAAAACAGAAATCCCATGTCCCTGGGAATGTCTGAGAGTCTTCAGGAAATTAGCACTGTCTCCAGAACTCCACCAAGTGATTCCCAAATCTGGCTGAACACCGGATACTTTAGAATAGTATACTGACAGAATGGAGATGGCAGAAAAATGTGAGAAAAGGATCAGGAGATGAAAGTGAAAATCGTAGTAAACACCTCACAAGGTCTTAATCAAAAGTTTATCAAAGCCAACACACTAATCAAAATTTGAAATCAGAAAGCCAAACAAAATTCTAACCTTCCAGGAAGATTTTTGCCTAAACCTTCTTTAATGAATCCAAAATCTTAGAAATGAGCACTAGCATAATTTAATCTTAAATACTGTTCAAGCACTGATTTTGCATACATAAATCAACAATAACATGGCTGCTATCATCAAAAATTCCAAAGCAAGCAGCACTAAAATAAATACAACTATTGGTAAAAATTAATAACTAGTCTAAATTAGACAAATAAATATAAACGAAGAATAGTTCCCAGAATTATCAAGCATCTCAGAGTAGGGAAAAAGCTCAGAGTGGTGCAAATTTGGTCCTTTTATTAAGAATAAGAGTTGTGGCGAGCAGCTGGGGGCGGTACCCAGCCGGGACGCCCGGAAGGACCGGAAGAAGGTTTACGCCTCCTCCGAACCACGAGGGGGCAGCCACCTTGGTTGGTATGGGGACCACGGGAACAGAGCATGGAAGCTCAACCTTATAGGGGCCGTGGTCACCGCCAGGGGGCGCCCGAATGCCTGAGGAGCCCTGGACGTCAGCACTTCCGCCACACCCGGAGGTGCTGGCGGAAGGAATACCAGGGACACCCGGAGTGCTTCCGGGTGCTCAGCCGGCACTTCCGCCACAGTCCGAAGTTCATCGGGAGGCACCTGGAGCACGTCCGGGTGAACATATGGCTGGAGTCGGGTGGAAGAGGACAGAGCTCGGTGGAGAGGAGTATAGCCGGTCAGGAAGAGAGGCATAGAGGAAAGAGGCCTGGACTAAGGGTGATTGGTGCTGGGGCACTGGGTTGTGCGTGGCACTTGTAATATAGCAATTATGGATAAACGTGTGTTGGTGACTGAACCATCGGTGTCTGCCTGTCTGTGTCCGGGCTACCTTCCACAGAGTAAAAGCATTTTATCAGTTGTAATAATTTTGAAAACTACTCCTAAATTGGCAGGATTTAGGAGAGCACAAGAACTGTCGTAACTTGCTAGGAACTGCCAGAAGAGGTGGATTTCAGGCTGGAAAAGGTGGAATGTTTTGGATACACTGGACTACAATTCATTTGTAAAAAGATATCAATAGCAGAAAGATGAAATAATATTTGTAACATATCTTAATATGTCACATGATAGTTCTGTCTATCTGGGGAAGCCACGCACTATTAGCTGAAATTAAAATGTTGGGAACATTATGTATTTTGGCCACTGGGAAAACTGAACTTTGCAATATTGATGATTTAGCCCAATCACCCATTTCTCAAATTTTACACCAAACTTTGAACGTCCTTACAATGTGTGAGGTAATATGCATATTTATACATTTCTCCAACACATGAGGTGATGTTAATGCAAGCTGCATTCATGTAGATCACTGGATTTCCTGGAGTTGTTGGTGTGATTGACGATGGATGAACATGCACCTGTGAAGTGCAAGAGATATCACAGTGTCAACACACAGGCAGAATATTATCCTGAAGATGGAATGGGTTGGATGGGTAATTGATAGCGAAATGTTATATTTTATATTTGTACGCTGAGCTCTGCAATCCACACAACCCTGAAACATTGCTGTTATAACTTATAAGCCTGGGAAGGGTCAAGAACGTACTGTAGGAGGAAACTCCTACAAATCTGGAAAGAGCCTCACAGAAGACAAGGGAGGATCAAGGAGAGAGGCATGGCACACGACTCTGGAATATGTTAGGCAACACTAGAAGAGTGATTTTGACTTCAGAAACAGCACCGGAATAGCTGCGGCTTGTTTCAGTAACTGTTACTTTATGAGGCATTTCCTGCAGCCATAGTAGCAGGAAGGAGATTTTTCTGAAAGTATGCTGGTGGGTGATTCATTGTGAAGTAAATGGGCTCTTTATTAGGCTTTACTCTTTCTCATTGTGTGTCTGCCTTGTATCTTACCTTGTTATGTTTTCCTTGTTCTTTTTCACAATTGAAAACATGCATCCTTATCATATTACTATAGTGTACAGAAATTGTACAGAAGCCAAAAGAATGCTAACAGAATGTTAGGTAATACAACACAAAGTGTACAGTACAAAGGAGGTTATGTTTAAGCCTTATAACCCACAGTTGAGGCCTCAGCAGCAATTCTCCATGTAGATCTGGTGTCCAGCTCACAAAAAAGACATACCCTGTAGCAGCAAAACATAAGGTTCAGAGAAGAGTGACTAGGGACTTAAAGGAGTTAAAAGAGTTGAACCTTTCCAAAACTGAACAAACAGACATTAACAGATGACTGATTTAAATCTTTAAAATTATGAAAGGAATTAGTACAGTGGATTCAGGCTGTTACTTTCAAATAAGTTTAACAAGAAGACAGGGACATAGTTAAAACTGGTTAAGGGTAAATTTCACACAAATGTTAGACTGTTTTTCTTCGGAGAATCAAAGACACATGGAATAAGTTACCAAGTGTTGTGGCAGACAGTAGGACTTTACTGACTTTTAAAAGTCAATTTCATATTTTAGAGAAATGAGGTGGGTAGGATTACCAAGCTGTTTTGGACTGAATAGCCAGTCCTTGACATTTTTTTTTCTAATGTTCTACTTTTAACATTATATAACATGCTGGCATCCACTTCCTAGTGTCTGATTTTTTTAAGACCAAATAGTTTGCACTGAAAAATCAATACCTAGCTTCTTTATTTATTTTTTCAAAAAGGTTTCATTTTGTTCCATTTTCCACTGTTTTGTTTTATTAAAAATAACTTAATTTTCTTTCACTTTCTTTTTCATCAAAACATTTTGTTTGGAGAAGCTTTTTTGTCTCTGAAACTTACTTTTACTGAAATTGTTACTTTGTTTTATTTTAGCCTCTCACCTACTTTGTGCTACAAGAATGTCAGAAAGCTCTGTTAACCCATTTGGTTTTACTGGTTTCTCACAGGGTGATACAATGAATTTTAAACAAAAAAACAACCAAAACTTAGAAACAAATTGTGGTCCCAAATCAGAAATGATAGAATATGGAATACTGGGAATTACAAAAGTTTCCCTAATGAAAGTAATAGATCGTACTTTAGATATACAGTAGGCAATGCACTAAAATGAATGGAATGTCCACTGTTACAGCTACAGCTACTAAAGTGGTAATATGCTCTATCTTCTTGTTGTTCTTTCGGCTGCTCCCATTAGGGGTTGCCACAGCGGATCATCTTCTTCCATATCTTTCTGTCCTCTGCATCTTGCTCTGTTATACCCATCACCTGCATGTCCTCTCTCACCACATCCATAAACCTTTGCTTAGGCCTTCCTCTTTTCCTCTTCCCTGGCAGCTCTATCCTTAGCATCCTTCTCCCAATATACCCAGCATCTCTCCTCTGCACATGTCCAAACCAACGCGATCTCGCCTCTCTGACTTTGTCTCCCAACCGTCCAACTTGAGCTCACCCTCTAATGTACTCATTTCTAATCCTATCCATCCTCGTCGCACCCAATGCAAATCTTAGCATCTTTAACACTGCCACCTCCAGTACTGTCCCCTGCTTCGTGGTCAGTGCCACCGTCTCCAACCCATATAATATAGCTGGTCTAACTACCGTCCTGTAGACCTTCCCTTTCATTCTTGCTGATACCCGTCTGTCACAAATCACTCCTGACACTCTTCTCCACCCATTCCACCCTGCCTGCACTCTCTTTTTCACCTCTCTTCCACAATCCCCATTACTCTGTAATGTTGATCCCAAGTATTTAAACTCATCCACCTTCGCCAACTCTACTCCCTGCATCCTCACCATTCCACTGACCTCCCTCTCATTTACACACATGTATTCTGTCTTGTTCCTACTGACCTTCATTCCTCTCCCCTCTAGAGCATATCTCCACCTCTCCAGGGTCTCCTCAACCTGCTCCCTACTATCGCTACAGATCACAATGTCATCAGCCAACATCACAGTTCACGGGGACTCCTGTCTAATCTCATCTGACAACCTGTCCATCACCACTGCAAATAAGAAAGGGCTCAGAGCCGATCCCTGATGTAATCCCACCTACCCCTTGAATTCATCCGTCACTCCTACCACAGACCTCAACACGGTCACACTTCCCTCATACATATCCTGTACAACTCTTACATACTTCTCTGCCACTCCCGACTTCCTCATACAATACCACAGCTCCTCTTGAGGCACCCTGTCATATGCTTTCTCCAGGTCCACAAAGACGCAATTCAGCTCCTTCTGGTCTTCTCTAACCTTCTCTAAACTTCTCCATCAACATCCTCAGAGCAAACAATGCATCTGTGGTGCTCTTTCTTGGCATTAAACCATACTGCTGCTCACTAATCATCACCTCACTTCTTAACCTAGCTTCCACTACTCTTTCCCATAACTTCATGCTGTGGCTCATCAATTTTATCCCCCTGTAGTTACTACAGTTCTGCACATCCCCCTTATTCTTAAATATCGGCACCAGTACACTTCTTCTCCACTCCTCAGGCATCCTCTCACTTTCCAAGATTCCATTAAACAATCTGGTTAAAAACTCCACTGCCATCTCTCCTAAACACCTCCATGCTTCCACTGGTATGTCATCTGGACCAACGGCCTTTCCATTTTTCATCCTCTTCATAGCTGTCCTTACTTCCTCCTTGCTAATCCGTTGCACTTCCTAATTCACTATCTTCACATCATCCAACCTCTTTTCTCTCATTCTCTTCATTCATCAGCCTCTCAATGTATTCTTTCCATCTGCTCAACACACTCTCCTCGCTTGTGAGTACGTTTCCATCTTTATCCTTTATCACCCTAACCTGCTGCATATATTTCCCGTGCTTGGGACCGGCACGAAGACACACACTGGTTTGTGCATCCCTTGTGGCTCTATGTGGTAACAAAATCCTTCAATAATTCTTCTCATGGATAAAGGTTGTAATAACCTTATATGAAACACTTGGCTAGGTTATATCCTGATGCAAACATTATAGGGTAATGTGAAATTTTCAATACCCTTAGTCATGTTCTATCAAATTTGATTTTTAGTTAATTCAGTAGTCTGGGTGAAGCCAGTGGAATCCTGGCCAGCAGAATCATAAGCCTAAAGCATGGCAGGGAGATGTGCGTCTTAGGCTTTCTGATGCTCATCCATTAAGATGGAGAGCTGGATGATCTGGATCCTGTAAAATCGCTCTACAAAACCATCGCTCTGAGGGTGTTCATGAGTGGTATGAGTCTTGTAGATTCTGAGGAGCTACCATAGCTTCTTTGTCAGCTCTGACTTAAATATCTGACCCTCATTACTAAGCAGGATTTCCATTGCTCCAAAATGGCAGAACATCTCTCAGGAGAGTGACTTTGCACATGTAAATACACTCTGATCATTTTCAACCTGATACAGTTTGTAAAATAATCAATGGCCACAAGGACATACTGATTCCTGAGAAGCCAAGTGGAACAGCACTTGTTGCAGTGTTTATCACAAGCAGCAAAGATACCTAAGTGCTCTCCTTGAAGACAATGAAGCTGTATGTGTTGGTGTTTTGCCAAGCTAACTATGCTGCTCTGCCACAAAAATAAGACAGCCATGCTGAAAGTTGTCAATGGGGATGTGTTGGTGGGCATTCGGGTGTCAGAGTCTGCCCAACAGTGGTGCTGCTCTTTAACGTCCCTGAACCACATGGTGATTGATGCTGAAAGGACACTTTTCCAAAAGGCACAGACCTGGTACGGGCTGGGATGCTGATAATGTGAAGACTGCAAATGGCTTGCTCCTAGCAAGAGGCACTTCTCTTCATTGCAGGCACAATATTCCTCTTTTGAAATCCAGAACCTCTCTATATGTTGATCGGAGCTCTGCCCCTACCTCCTGATCCATTTCATTCTTTAAATGTGCCAAAAATTCATTACACGAAAAAACACTCATAATCAATGAGCATTTATGTTTTTGTATAAAATTCTTAAAGCCAGTAGAACTCCACGGTTCCAGTTCCCTAGTGACTCAATTTATTTTCTGAATTATTTTCCTCAAAATCAAAGCTGAAAACATGCTGTGGATATCAAAAATGTGAGATCAAATTACAGTTTGGAATTATGAAGTGTACAAATTCAGTATCAGTGGTATCACCATCAATGAGGAAGACCCATAGTTTGAATTTAAGAGGTATTATCTTAATAATTCATAATCCATCCATCCATCCATTTACCAACCCGCTGAATCCGAACACAGGGTCACGGGGGTCTGCTGGAGCCAATCCCAGCCAACACAGGGCACAAGGCAGGAAACAATCCTGGGCAGGGTGCCAACCCACCGCAGGACACACACAAACACACCCACACACCAAGCACACACTAGGGCCAATTTAGAATCACCAATCCACCTAACCTGCATGTCTTTGGACTGTGGGAGGAAACCGGAGCGCCCGGAGGAAACCCACGCAGACACGGGGAGAACATGCAAACTCCACGCAGGGAGGACCCGGGAAGCAAACCCAGGTCCCCAGATCACCCAACTGCGAGGCAGCAGCGCTACCCACTGCGCCACCGTGCCACCCATAATTCATAATAATAATAATAATAATAATAATTAATTAATTATAAATTAATAATAATTTAATAATTTCTTAAATTAATAATAATAATAATTTCTTAAAAGTATGAGTGCAGAACTAACACAACTTTCAGAATCTATTAGAGCTGAGGTCTCAACCTGATTATTTATTTTAATTGGCACCAAAAATTAATGTTTATCTGATTTGTAAAAGGGTTGAACAGTTCTCCACAGTTCATCCAGAGCTGCACTGTAAATTCTTGTAAATAATCTTGAATTTTAAATTTATTTGAAAATGCCCCAAATTGCCATAATATAAACACAACCCTACTAAAATGCTTCTGGTTCTCTCATTTGCTTAATTTGTTGCCTCTAGCTCACTTGAAAGCATCCTTTTCATACTTGGAAGCCAGGAGTTTTTCTGTATTGCCAAAGCGTGTTACAATTGTGAAAAAAATACAACAATGAGGACACTGACAATAAACAAAATGACACTGTGAAAATAAATAAAACTAATGATAAAAATTAAGAAGTCTAAATTAGACAATTGTTTAATGACAGTAGATTTAATCCTAGCCTTAAAGACTGAAGAACAGTCGTAAACTACTAAGCACTGTTGTAAGTTGCTCTGGATAAGAGCGTCTGCTAAATGATGTAAATGTAAATGTAAATGTAGACAAATATGTGCAAAAATAAAACAATTAAAATCTTTGAAATACAAAACCACTAAATGACAATATATATCAGACTTATGATTAAACTGTAGTTGCTGTTTTTGCGTATATAAAAATTACTTATTGAAGTCTCTGAAATCAGTTTTTTTTGTCTAGTGCCTTCTGACTAATCAGTACAAGAAAACTTCCACAAACAATAAGCTGTTTGACTCGTCTTGATGTGTAGTTTTGCAAGGCATAAAGCTTTTTGAAAAGCATTTTTTCCCTATAAACCTGAAAATCCCTTATTTATAGGTCATCTTTGGACCATATCTTGTGCAGGAAATTACACTCTTATGATAAAGAGTAAACCAACAGATGTCATCAGCAGAAATGATAAGAAGGACTTGAAGTTGTGCATGTCACATTAACCGACCTCAATGGTTCCTCTCTAATAGCATACAAGATGTAGTTACTTCTTTTCACTTTTGATATTAGATTTTTTTTTTTACTGGTTGACCTAGTCCTCTGACAATCACTCCCATAAAGTTAAAAAAGACAAATTTCAAATGCAAGTATGTATTGTTTTAGACTATATCAAGGTCAGTCATTATGAATCTGAAATTACTTTTAACACTTTATTACAGGCCTATTCAAATGGCAGCTGGTGGGCCACATATGGCCCAGAAGCAACTTCCGTGTGGCCCAGCCCGTGGTCCCACCAGGGCTCCAGACTGCTACTAAACTTGTCTGAAATGCAACCAAAAATAGTTTTTGACGATTATCATTTCTACTTAGTTTGCCAGTTGTGAATGAAATCATTTAAACTTTAAACTAATTATATTATAGGCCATTTTTTTATTGTTAAGTGGATGTGCTGTTAACTTGTGTTAGTATGGGCTCCCCCTTGCATATCCCTGAACCACATAAAGGCTGGTTTATATCCCGCACTGGGTGTGAGGGAGTCTGGGCAAAAATTACTTCAGATTTGGAGACGCATACGGGAAAATATTTCCAAGTACACAGTGCTGCTGATGAGACGGCCGTGTATTCCAAATGGTGAATTTCAATGAGAGGGTGGTGGTTACGCTTGTGCCAGAATAATGAACAAAGGGCTGAATATGACGCAACTGGTCATCAAAACAAAAGGTAGCATGCAAAACATTTGAAATTCCTCTGCCCATCATACAGATCCCCTGATATTAATATATCTGTGCACTGTGGAATTCAGTTGTACCTTGTGTTCGTGCATCTTTGCATGCTGTTTCTCTTTTGAATTAACACACACTCCATGGAAATCAGTAAACATGTACGAGCAGTCGCCTGCCCACTGTTAGTAAAAAAAATAAATAAATAATAGTAATAATTATTATTAATAATTCACTTGACAACCAAGACATCTGTACAAAAACATTTTAAAGACAGATCATTAAAATAAATGCACCAGTGCACTTTCATGCCATACATGGTGCTTTGCTCAAAAACATTTACTCAGGTAGTTTTTTTTCTGGGGGGAGTCGGGAAACAATTTCAACAGGAAAGGCTTTGAGGAACTCAGATTTAACCTCTGTCATATGAGTGATTACAACTTTGTGAATGAAATAGTTTAAGTTCTATGAAAAAAAAGTCCCTTGCCTATCATGTCCACCCATTTAAATTAGGGAAGGATCTCATACTTCTAAAGGGAAACAAATGTTATTGCTAATACTGTGCACTTTTTGATGCCTGGGTCAGACATGAGCAGCTCAGTTACAGCTTTTTTGTTGTTCTTTTTATACATTTTTGATGTGTATGTGTCAAATGTGATCAAATGTAAAAGGGAAACGAATAAACATTACTTGTTTTTAAATACATTCATTGGTGTTGATTTAAAATTTATCATCACCTGCTGCTTACCAGCTGCTGAAAATAACTGGCCCAGCTAAATTTCTTGGTCTTGGTTTCTGGCCCAACTGAAATTGTAACTGAATAGCCCTGCTTTATTTGATCTCCAGGCCATTGTGGATCTCTATCAGATGGTGAAAAATTACACATTTCTATTACAATTCAGGATATTTAGACTTTAAACATTTAAATTAAAGCAAACATTTTAATATTTCAAAATGTTGACACTAGTCCCGTTTATTATGTACATCTGCCTTATTAAATAAATCATTACTTTCCTTATAAACACTCCAAATTGGAGTGGAGGGGGGCTTACACTATTTTAGATTTTTCATATTGTATTTGGTGCTGTCTTTCTTTTTTTTTTTTGGATGGACTGCTATTGTAGTGTTATTCCTAGATTATCCTAGGTCTTTTCTATTGTTTATCTCTTTCCCATCTTCTGAAATGGTAGTTGATTTCAAGGTTACTTTGATAAAGTTAACACACCTAGCCTTGGAACTGGAAATGCATTAAATTTGAAAGCATTACATTTACATTCATTTTCTTGGCAAATGATTTTATCCAAAGCAACTTACAAAAGAGGCAAACATAATCAAATAACATTAGGCTAGGGTCTGTTTCTTCAGTAAGTGTAGTAGGACAGGTAACAAAAGTTGATTGACACAAGTGAAAAGATGCAAAAACTAATACATTTACAATTACTGATTACAAATCGATAAAGCAATTAAACTTAATTAAGCAACAATATAAAATTTTACAAAGCAAAGTTTTTTTTCTCTACCAGATATTCACAGAGCAAATGGATTTTCAATTGCTTATTAAATACAATTATGGAGTTAGCAGTTCAGATGGAAGTTCCACCAACTTGGAACTACACAGGAAAATAGTCTGGATTGAGACTTGATACCAAGTATAGGCAGCATCACCAGACGCTGTTCACTAGCAGAAATGAGTGGGCAAGAAGGAATACAGGACTTAACCAGCATCTGCATACCCTCAGGGGCTGACCCATTGATTACTCTGTAGGCAAGCATCAGGAATTTGAACTCAATGCATGCTCACATTTGGCATATTCCAGTGTTTGAATATTTTGTGATTTAAGGAACAGCATATGGAATTTCCCATGTCACGGTAGAGTATAGTTAATAATAATAAAAATAATAATCTATAAAACACCTTTCCCATGCTTAAAGCGCTTGTAGAGTTCAAGGAAAGGGGAGAGTGGGTAGTTATTTGTTTAAATAGATTTTGACAGGTGGCTTTTTCTATGTATTGCCATCTGCTGGAATGTTTTTCTTATTATGTGCTATCTTTAGGATCCTGTAATAATAATTACAATGCAACTTTATTAATCTGTTGATGTCTATATACATACAGTATGTTGCTTGTTTATATGAATATAAAATACATTTCTGTACTGTTTTGTATTTTCCGACTACTGTTTTATTCTTAGAAATCTGGGAAGCGCTCTTGGTCTGCCTACAGAGATGTGTGTTATTAAAAAATAAATTAAGATTTATTATCTTGTGAATGTTTTTTTCAGCCACATTACTGTAATTCTGACACATCTTTTTTCTTGCTATTGAATTCAAATTAGTAATCTAGGGAAATATGATGAACATGATGTAGGATTTTTAATGCCTTAATTAAAATCCCCTTTTTGTATGCTTCTTCAGACTCTAGGGACCTGCTGTAATTCTTTTAACTAGTCCTCACAGCTTACAACATTTATCCCTGGCTTTATCAGAACTGGCAATCTTTGCTCTCCTTGTATTAGTCTTGCATAAAAAGACATAACTATTAGTGTAGACAGCATTGTTAAGATGTCAAAAATTGTTTAAAATGATATCTATATATTTTTGATTAAATCCAAAAACACAGGTAATAATTTCTAAGTTAAATGTATTATAAAAATAATATTATTGTGGAATAAATTAAGGCAAATTCAGAGAATCAGGTCACAAATGGTTTAAGAAACAATACATTTTTCATTGGACAATATTAAAAACCTTATAATTTTGAAATGTTTGAAGTAGAAGGGACTACAATTAAAAAAATAATGCTAAATTGCAACAATGTGCATGTGCACACACCACTGACTGACGTGAAAATCGCTGGTCAGTTGCTGCTATTTAAAATTGAGGGGATGCAGATGCATTCCGTCTGACCTATTACTAAAATTGAAAGGACAGATCCATATTTACAAAAGAATTAAAAATAATCGCTTAACTATTTCCATGTTTCTTATTTTTTATTATAACACTTTTAATACTGCATTATGCACAACATTTGAACATGCCTGAAGTAATTGAATGAAGTAATTAAATTCAATTTCAACAGCATCCCCACTCATCAGGAGATCCAATAACCCTTTATGTCCTCAAACCTCTAGATATTTCACTATCCTTGAGTGACAACAGAGGCCAAGCATTCTTATTTCAGGTCAACATCAATTGATTCTTGCCATGATAAAAAATATTTACTTTGGTTTTACTCTGTTCATGAGAGTTTTAAATAGTGTTGTTTGTTTATTGTGTTATTAATTCTGGATTTGTAAAGAACCTAAGGATGACTATGTTATTTTAGCCTAGTAAATAAATGATTTTTTTTAATTTAATTATTATTGTTATCTTTTATATTTTAAGTAAGCCTTAGACAGTTCCTTGACTAAAAAATGTTATTTTAAGAAGAATGGGAAATTTTTTACTGCATGGTATAGTTCAGAGATTTTCAACCTGTTTTTCTCATGGCACATATAAACTGCTTACTAAAATTCTGCGACACACTTGGCGATCTGACAAAAAACAAAAAATAGGTATAACTTTGATAGGTTTACAAAATAATAATAATAGTAATTATCTACCCTTTTTGCTCCAAAAGTGGCTTTTAAAAAAAAAAAATTTGAAACTATTTATTTATGAATCATTGTAATAAAAAATATTTCTCAAAATTATTTAAAACAAATTTTATTTATTATTTTCCCTAATTATTTTCATTTAATATTTAATGAGATATCTGAGCTTGAGGTTGTTTTAGATTGTCTTTTGTGCAAGGCCAAAATTTGGACAGGCATACTCTTAAACCTTCCAGGGTTTCCAGCTGTAAACTTTTTTTGTTCTTAATATTATTCTTGCAAAAAAGCTTGATTCACCGAAATATGACATGGAGAAAGGAAAAAGTCTTCTATTGCTTTTTTTGTAATATTGGGAAATTCATTTTTAGTAGATAACCAGAATGCAGTAGTACCTGTTATTGAATGTATTAACTTTTAATCCTGTCTTTTCTTATCTCTGTTAGCTCATCCTCTTCTCTAATCTTTAAATTTATCACACGCACTTAAGACAAACAGATCTCTTATTCAATCCAAGGATGATATGTCAAGTGAGGGAAAATATTTTTCAACATTTGTACTAAGTATCTTAAAGTATGTAAAATGAGATCTACAAGATTTCCATCATGTTTGCACCTTTTCTTTTGCTCAAACATTTCTACAGCATTTTCTCTTCCAATTCTTTCTTCCCCAAGCATTAGATTTTCTTTGAAAGCATTAATTTTGTTAGTGGAAGTAAGAATATTTTCACAGTCTCTTTGCATAGTTTTAAGTGTGTCCAAAGACTGAAGCAAGTCAACAAGAAATGCAACCATACTGCACCAAAGCACATCACTGAAAAAATCAACTAACTGAGGTTGCTGAGTTGTCAAAAAAGGACTTCGTCTTTTAGGATTGACCACGAGATAACCAGCTAACTTCTGTAGGTAATAACAACTGTGTGTGAGAAACTTCCATTGAGGAACAGAGTGCAGCAAACATGATTGCAATGGCCTGCTATTTATATAATTGACAATTTTGACAGTCTCATCTAGTAATTTTTTACAGCTTATGAACACAATTATTTTGAAGCAGGCAGGCACATCGATCCTGTAGGATTCTCAAAGCAGCTTTCTGTCACATGTAGATAGTAACCAGAGACTCTGACATCACTTTCCAACTTTGATCACACTGCGCCCCATGACTTTTTGCTGGTATTGCAACTCGCGCATGTGTCACTTTAGTTTCTGAGGATGTTCTCAGAGGACATGTCAAATGGTAACGCATGGCATCCATGATACATGCACATACGCGTTCTGAGTGTGAAGTATAAACGAGCCCTAATGTCACAAAAATTCCTTACATTGTAAACTTTGAAAAGTTAAAGATTGGAAAAAGATGATTGCCATGAGCGGGTGTAACTGATAGTGAAATGTCAGAGTTTATGTGTCTTCAACACTGGTGCCATATTCCTACTTATTTGATGTTAGTTAGTAGCAGTAAATTCATAAAGGAAACCATAAAGTATAAACAGGAGTTGAAGAAAAAATACTTTTCCAAAGGTAGCCAAGCCAGTACAATTTAAGTTTCTGTCTGCTTTCTTCCTTAGTGTTAAAAATGCATTCATTTATAGACCAGCATTAGAATTTTAGTTTAAGTAGTGTCATGCCCCACTCTCTTTTACGTCTTTGTAGAATTAATTTTTTAATCTGTAAGATCTTTGCATTCCAAATAAACAGGATTATAATACTGCCTGCTATTTTAAATGAAGTTAATATAATAAGAGTTTAAATCTCCCTAATGTGTTTCAAAAATTGGATTCTAAAGTATTTGAACTGTTAGAGAAAACCAATTCAATATAAGCTAAAGTTAAAGAGCATTGAGTAGTATACGTTCTATTTCCAAGTTCATAAACCTAATGAATTTTATGAAGTTTCTCCAGTATGTTTAAAGCACTTCATAATGATGAATATGAGGGGTGATAAAAAGTACCATGTCATCTGCACAAAGAACTTGTTCAAGTTCCTTTTTTACAATCTACAGAATATGTGATTGCTTATGAATATGAATTGTGAGAGGTTCAAAGAAATGTCAAAAAGAATTGGAGACAGATGGCAGCTCTCTCTGGATTCACTCTTTACAGTTAAATATTTGGAGCCTCTGTTATTCACATAAACAGATGCAAGTGCTGGCCTAAAGTATGATAATCCATGGACATGAGTTGGGTCCATAGCTAGCTAATACAGCAGTGTACAGTGTGACGGATGGACGGCTGGGACCCATGCCCAGCCGGGACACCCCTTTGGCACTAAATCTGGGGGAACTGCCATGGGCTGCACACTATATCCCCCAGGACACTTGGTGGCAGCCCCCCTGGGTTACATCGGGGCCAAAATCATGGAACACCGGAGCTCAGCCCTATTGGGCTCTGTGGCCACCGCCAGGGGGAGCTGCATGGCTTAATGAGCCCATGTGGGCGGTGATTCAGCCACACCTGGAAGTGCAGCCTGAATTAGGTCAATCATCACCTGGAGCACTTCTGAGTGGACTATAAGAGGACCCTGCAGCCACTACTCTAGGCGCCAGAGTCGGGAGGAAGAGGAGGAGGAGGAGGAGGAGGAGGAGGAGGAGGACGACGACGACGACGACGACGACGACGACGACGACGACGACGACGACGACGACGACGACGACGACGACGAAGCTGCCTGGGAGTAGTGGAGGAAGAAGTACCTGTGTGTGTGTTTTGGATTCACTTTGGGTGTGTTTGTGCGGGACTGTGTTGAGTCGGTGGGACACGGGGAAGACGTGCCCCACGGCTGAAGAAAAATAAAAGCACTTTTTCGTTGATTTTTACACATGCCTCCGTTGTCAGTCTGTGTCGGGTCAGGAGTCTATATAGCGCCTTTGCCACAACACTTACTGTATCTGTATCTAATACAGTTAACAGATCATCCCCTTTCTGTTCTGTCAAATGCTTTTCATTTGTTAAGAGCACAACCTCAAGTATCGTAATTTAAATTTATTGTAATTTTTTATAGTCATTTTATGGCCTCAAAAAAATCATTAAGCTATGTGTATGGTTTTGTTTATTTTTGTTCTGATTTGTTTTTCTGAATGTTTCTTTTTGAATTATTGAATTATTTCTCTCACAACACCATATTGTTTTTGTATAAACACCATTGTTGTTGTGTACTTTCTAGGCTTAATGATCGAAAGTGCGCATTGTGTGAAGTCATTGTACTTACATTCAAAATTCACCAGCGGCTGAACAGTGCTTTCATCAGATGCCACCACAGAAGAACTGGAAAAGAAAAAGACAAAAGTAGAGATTAATAAAGTTTGAAAATTCATTGAGAATGTGATCATTTGAAGTCTATCTAGTTTATTAAGAGTAGAACTTCAAAGAAGTTTTGAAGAAGTGAAATAAAAAATTTGGGCTTTTAAAATGATCCACAGTGTTAACTGACATGTCTCAATTAGCAAAGTATTACATATTTTTGGTGTATAACCACAAATACACACATTATGACTTCTTGAAGTGGTATGGAGGACCAAGATTAGTTAAGGATTTATATACTTTTAGTAGTATTTTAACACTAGAATCCCTGAAGCCTATGAAATGTCATAATCCCAGGCCACCTTAAATTACTTTGCATCTCTCCATTAGCATCTTTTGTTTTGCAAATGTGTCGATCAGCACAAGCAGCAAGCAGCCTGCTATCCTATCCCCCCACTGCTGCAGCTCAAGTTGGACAAAAAGTTTTCCCAGTTCAAGGCTCTTTATCTGTGTGCGAGGTGCCCGGAATTGTATTGGGTAAATAATATCTCGTTATTTGGAACACATGCCTTTCATGAGTGTTCCATGTCTACAACGATCTATGTAAATGTAGGATGACAGTAAATGTGAGGAAAGAAATGTTGAACACACGACAGAAACTTTTTTCAGGTTATAATACTAATGACAAAACTTTGATATGAAGTGTATAATGTGTGAAGACTGAAGTCCAAATATCAAATAAACACTTTCACAAAAGGTACAAGTATAATAAAGCAAGTTCACTTTTATTCAAGAATATAACCGAAAAAAAGAAATCGGTTTAGGGTATGATGCTGTTTCAGCTGGTGCAGAGGTTAGGACTGCTGTCTCATAATCAAAAGATTGCAGGTTCGATTCCGGGACCTTCCTAGATTTACCGTTTTGAGTAGTGAGCTGCTGTTATTCTTACTAATGTAGAATAAAAACATTCATTTGATTTATGTTTTTTGATGGTTTATATAAAAAACATTTATGTGTTAGTTATATAAACACCACATCGAATGTTGTTTATCTATATTTATTTTCTTATTTTTCTACAGCGTAAAGTCAAAGTAGACTGTAGAGCTCCCGGTGTTTGATTGACATAGGCATGCTAACAAAGTACATGTGCAATGCAACTCTTTATTCAGGAAAAGATCAGTTATCGTAAAGTGCGTCGGTAGCTTCTACCTGCAGCTATAGACACTTCAGTACGCAAGCAACTATCCACGCTAGTATTTAGATCTGGCAGTGCCATGCTGACGGTGTATGTGCCCAAGAAGAAGTCTGAGTGCATTCTCGGTACCATTGTTTGCGTACTGAAGTGTCTATAGCTGCAGGTGGAAGCTACCATCACAAATGTTTTCCATATAAATACCATCAAAAACCATAATCGCAAATGGAACTTTGCACAATACCTTGGTGAGCTCTGTTGGCCCCGCTCTTTCATTGAAGGACATGCGTGTGCCAGATTCACTGGCAGGATGACACCCAACCTGTTGTTGCATCCAAATGGTGCCATCTTTCACCTTTATGCCTGATGCAGCTGCGTTGTTCTTATGGGTAAGTGGACATTTCTTGCAGGGATGGCTTCTGTTCTCTTTCTCCGATGTAGAACTCTCATCCTCATCTGAGTTCACCTCTGTTATAGCATGTCTTTATTTGAAAACAGCAGTGTCAGATCAGGGGGAGGATGAACATGACTGAGAAAGTAAAACTGAGTTTAAAAAAAAAACACTAACCTTTACAAGTACCATAAATTTACACTGGCTGTTACAGACTCAAATTAAATGTATGTTTTTATTCTATAATAGTAACAAAAAGAGCACCTCACTACTCAAAATGGTAAATCTAGGAAGGTCTCAGAATCGAACCCACAACCTCTTGCTTATGAGTCAGCAGTTCTTACCTCTGCACCAGCCAAGCGGTCATGTCAGCATTATGCCCTAACTTGATTTTTTTTTCTTCAGTTATATTCTTGAATAAAAGCATCTTTGTTTTGTTATTCTTGTACCTTTTGTGAAAGTTTTTATTTGATATTTGGACTTCAGTTTTTACACATTATACGCTTTCTGTCAAAATTTTTGTCTTTAGTACCATAACATAAAAAAGTTTCTGTTTTAACTATGTATTCAACATTTCTTGCCTCACATTTACTGTTATCCTATATATTCACAGATCGTTGTAGAACACGCATGAAATGTATGTACTCCAAATAACAATATATTATTTACCTGTTCAATTCCAGGCACCTCACACCCAGATAAACAGACTTGAGCTGGGAGAACTTTTTGTCTGACTTGAGCTGTGTTAGTGGGGGATGGAATAGCAGGCTGCTTGCTGCTTGTGCTGATTGACACATTTGCAAAACAAAAGACTAATGGAGAGGTGCGAAGGAATTTAAGGTGGCCCAGGATTATGACTATTTTCGTAGGCTTCAGGTATTCTATTGTTAAAGTCAATTCTAACCAGTGACACAGCTAACCAATGTAACAATGCTAAAATTGGTGAGATGTGCACAAATTGTCTTTTTCAAGTTAAGATTTTTGCTACTGCATTCTGAACTACCTTCAACTAAATGATGCCTTTCAGTACAGTTAGGAGTGCACTATAGTAGTTTTGATGACTAAAAGCAAAAACATGAATTAATTTCATCATGCATAAAGTATTATGTTGAGTAGCTATCCGTACTTGTGGCTTTCCTCCAATATGAAAATGTCGCTACATTTTGAATTTCAAAATTTCTCAGAGGCCTACCCGCTCCTTTATGAAACAGCCTCATTTTTAATACATTTTTAATGTATATAAGATCTTACAGTATTCCCCTAAATATGTTACTTAATGTTTATTTTCAGTAATTTTATTTCCATCTGTTTTATTTATTCGGTCAATCTGTATTACTGTGTCGTGTCAGGGCCAGAATCTTATTTTACTGTACATGCTCATGATTAGAGTGCTGTACCTTACGTATTAGTTACTCTGCTTCTCTTCTTGTCAGTAAGGTGAATTCTTTATCCAATGGTAGTTTGTTTTTTATAAACATGAGTGGTGGGAGATTTTGCATATTCATTATTAATTTTAGAGATTTCCGCATTAATTTAGATGGTTTTTCTTCTCCCCATTTTGTGGACGTTTTGAACTCTATAAGCTGTTACTCCATTTTTGGCCTGTGTAGGCATCAAATCTTTTTCTTTCTTGCAAACCTGTGATTTAAAAGAACTTAGAGGGTCAGTTGCCGTATACCTAAGACAGAACACTGCAAAAATTGTCACCATAATTTTATGTTTAAATGAATGGCCAGTCTTTTAACTGTAAAAAAAAGGTCAGAAACACAGACCACTCACTGTATGATTTGTTTCTGTAAAATGAATATAGTCAACCATTAAATGTTTATCATGATTTATATTAAATTGAACTGTACTACACCATACATGAAATGTATTATAGTTATTATTTCAGAATATGGAACTTTAAAATAATAGTCTGTGTAATATTTTTTAATATTTTTAAACATTTTTTGAACTGTTAACACTAAAGCTACAGTGAAATTCACCATAAAAGAAATTTTAAATATATAGTTTTAGAAGCTGAGCTTAAGCACTTTGGTTTAAACTGTCAAATTACATAACATAACGAAATTCATTAGTATGTCAATCATGGTAAGAAAAAGAACATAACTTCTATTTAAAAAATTAGTTTTCATACCAGCTATAGTAATAAAGTACATAATGAAAGTTAAACCATTTTAATTTTATATTGAAGCTGAAACATTTTGCCTATAATTTTCAGTTTGTTTAATTGTCAAAGATTTCTTTGAATGGTTTCTGCATCCCTACCAACATATCTGAGATTTTCATATTTGAAAGTTTAGTCGTGTCACATTGAACATGGTGATTAATGAAAGTAGAACATACTTGGTGTATAGCTTTGTCTTGTCTGCCTCTAAGTTCCTGTCACTGACCCGGTCTTTGTTCATTGGCTGGCTTTACAGCAATGCAGATGTTAATAGGTTTCAATTCTAAACTCAACACTAATTATCCATAAAATGTCTGACCTTATTGGTTGGTTGACTTTCAAATGTTGCTGTAAAGCCAGCTCAATGAAAAAAATGCAGCTGTTGACAGAAAGATAGAGGCAGACTAGATTAAGCTATAGACCAAGTATGCTCTGTTTTCACTAACTACCATATTAACTGTGACACAACAAATTTTCAACTTTGAATGGCTTGAAGATGTATGTAGAGATAGAGAAAGCACGATTAGAGTCTGTTTATTCTGAGATTGGCACACCATTTACCCTTACTTACCCTTACCCTCTTTAAGAGTCAAAAATCTTGAACCCATAGTAAACTCTGTCAGGCTTGACTTCAACCATTCACATAATTTAATTTTAGGGCTCATGTCATCAGTACCTGCAAAACAGATGAGAAACATTAATGAGCTACAATATATACCTGAAAGGACAGATAGATAGAATTCTTCATTGTCATTATGCATACACATAACGAAATTTTTGTTTTTGATTGCTCCCTCTGTAAAAGTTTATTATTAAATAAATCAATCATGCAATATAGCAACATGTAAATAGTGTCTAAAGCCACAGATATGTTCTCAAAATATCTGTTTTAATCGTAACAGTCTGGACATTTAAAATATTGTGAAAACTTACCTTTATTAGTTACTACTTTTGTTTTCCTGTCTCCCTTCAAAATCCATAATTGCAGAAATTACTGTGAGCACTCTGCAGCATACTGTTTCTTTGACTTACTGCACTGAATGTTTGTGCCTTTTTCTGGGATGATATTGGCAAAATACCTGAGGTACATAAAGAAAGTTACAGTTTAAGTGAACATAGATAATTTTTAATGTTTTATACTTGGGAATCTAATAACTATTGCAGATTCAGTCAAAGTGATACCATTACGGTTGCTAAATCTTGGACATTGCTTCTGCATCCAGCACAGCCAATGCCAGAAAACTGACCATACATATACACTAATATCCATTAATTAGACCACCTTTAACATACCCACATGAATACATATAATGTACATATATTTAATCAACAATGCCATTAAACAACTAAAATGCACAAACTACCCACTAAAACTTGACTTTGTATGAACTGTAGAGTTGATCCTACATCAGGTGCATACTGAATGTTGAACGTGTAGTAGGCAGCAAGCATTATCATGAAAGTCTCTAAAAACACTGAAATATTCTCTTTGACAACATTTTTCTCAATACTTAACATGGAAAAACCTGCAGTCAGCACAGAGTATCCTGAAAAATATGAAAATTTAACAAAGAATTTTAACATTTAACATGTGTAAAAGAGAAGTTCAGCATCTTAAATACACACCACAAAAAATAATACACAATGATGTTGGAAGAGCAGACTCAAAATACCTCATTTGCTAAACATGTTTCATTGAGAACATCAGATTTTCATTGAAATGAGCAAAAAGGTTCAAAACTGTGCCTGGAACCTCTGATGGCTTGCTGCATGTAGCTTTTTTAGCAGTCTTCAAAAGGGCATTTACTTTTCTGTGTCTATCACTTCCCAGGCTTGTCATGTAGGCCATAACTCTCTTCGCTTTAGAGGAAAAGGATTCCATCATTGTTTCTTCTAAATTTATTCCAGTTAGTTGCTTAAAGTGAAATATCATGCCCATTCTGTCAAAAAGGAAGGGCCACTCTTTTTTAAGTGTTTCCACTGCCACATTCTTAATTATATCCTTTCTCTGCCACTGTTTTCTGGGATATCATTAATGAATCTTGAATCCACTCAAGAAACATTTTCTTCAGTTCTCCCTGATTATTGTTTTGGGTTTCCATTATTTCTCCCAATTGGCATCTGATCAGGACGCCAATTCACACAACCATACGTGTCTTGTATGCAGGTGTTGCCGATATAGTGAAAATTCATCTATATCACTTCTATTAGATGATGGTTACTTCCTTTTACTTTTTGTGTGATCATCCCATTTAACATTTTCTGCTTTTGCATGAAGCTGAAGGAGTCATATCCACTACCAATAATGTCTTCTTCAGTCACATCCTTTAATGACCTAGGGTATTTATTAACCATTTTTGCTGCAATGTATATAAGGCGCCTTTTCAAAGACACCTTGCACACTGATGTCACTTCACTAATTCTAATTCTAATCATTTCCCATCACATTTTTGGGGGCAGTCCCTCCCCTTTTTCCAAATAGCTTATTAAATAAGATGGCAGTTGTGTCCATGGTATGCAAAAGTCATCTATCCAGCTGTTACCAGTGGTGCCAGAGTCTACTCCACCTCTACTAATATATGAACAACATGAACTTGACAAAGACAATTCAGAGATGGTTTGAATAACCACAAGGATGGGGATATTTAACTTTAAACAAAATGAAAAAGTTTAACTGACTTGGCCATCAAAGGCATTTACAAAGATTAAAAAAGAGACAGAAAAAACTTTTTTATAACTTTGGTAAAATATATTAGATATTGGCTCATTTTAATATAATATATGCATTGAAAATGTTCATTGTAATAACAGCAAATTTAACAAAAACTCCCTCCCTTTCAAAGATCCCAGAGTACAGTGGGAAAAGGATCTCTCACTCAACATTTCAGGAAAGGAGTGGAAGGCAGCCATGCAGAGAATTCACTTGAGCTCCATATGTGCAAAGCATAGAATTATTCAACTCAAAATTATATATCGAGCACATATGTCTCGTTTAAAATTGTCCAAAATGTTTCCAGGGCAAGGTCCAACCTGTGAACATTGCAATCAAGTTCCAGCCTCACTGGGCCACATGTTTGGGTCTGCACCAAATTAGCATCATTCTGGACCAAAATCTTTAAATGCCTTTCAGACTGCCTTGGCATCACAATCCCTCCTAACCCATTAACAGTTGTATTTGGTGGACTCCCAGATGGGCTTAAAGTGGAGAAAGACAAACAAACTGTGATTCCCTTTACTACGCTATTGGCACACAGACTTATTTTGGTCAACTGGAAGAATTCTAACTCACCTCTTTTAAGTCAGTGGGTAACTGATGTTATATACTATTTGAAACTGGAAAAATACTAATTCTCATTTAGAGGACCCATACAAAACTTTTTCAAAACCTGGCAGGATCTAATCAATAACATTTTAGAATAAGCATTTAAATTGAGGAAGCAGGTTCTCTCCCCTCTTTTACTCTGTTTATCTTTATTCATTTATTAATTTATCTATTTACTTATTTTTACTAGCTTTAAGCTTTACTGTGCTGGCCTTGCTCTCTTTCTCAGGGGTGGGGGTTGATTTATCTCGAACTTTTTTTTTTTTTATAAAATTTGAGTTATTTGTATGGAATGCTATTTGATTTTAATGAAATCAATAAAATAAAAAACTACACTAACAAATATAAACATAACTAATAAAATAAGAGTGTACTGCAAAATTAACAAACTTCTGCAGCTTTAGTTTGCTTCATGGGATCCTGGCAATAGCTTGACACATTGAAATGATTCACAGACAAAATATCTTCGTTTTTAAAAGCTTTAGTAAAATTTCAAAGTAAAACAGTTCACAAAAAAATAGAGAAAAGTTGTTTAGCAAACAAAAGAAAAGTTCTTGTTCAAGAAAAGTTCTGTTTAAAGCTTATATAGGCTATCTTGTTTCATTCTTTAAATTTGCTCATACAGTTGAACCATTTCTAAACGGTCAGAAAACTGTATGTCTATCATATTTCCAAACTGTAAATGGGTCTTTCAGTCCATGCTAGCAATGGGACTATTCCAAACACACAATGTATCACAGATATAGCTAAGAAGGTTTTATCTCATGTTAACTTTCAGGGGGTAAAAAGCTATACCATAATCTATAGCTATGAGAGAAAATTATATTCTGTTCAAGTTAAGCAAAACACTAATATGAGTTTAACTTAAAGCATTAACTTTCTATGATTGGCTCTTACAGAGAGTGAAACATGATATCCAAGAATTGCCTAAACAAAGATTACCATGAATAGAATCTACCACAAATGATAAATAATACTCACTTGTAACTAAATTGCTAGAAATCAACTTCCGTGCTTGAACTGCTGAACAGTTCTTCCTCGTTTATGTACTTGACATCTTCTACATGCTGTACTCCCATATCCAGAATCTTCTCTACAATAACTTTTAAATCTTCATTACTCAAATTTGGGAAAACTGATATCATGAAAGCATGCAACTGGGTGCAATTTCTGTTCCGTTCTATATTTGTAACTTTAAAGAAAGATATGTTTGGTAATATGTCAAAAAGTCCATTGACAAAAAGTATAAACAGTATATTGTACATCCTAGGTGTGGTTTTAAATGGACATTAATCTGAAAGTTGCATGTGTTTCAGATAAATGATAGAAATTCCATGACTTCTATAAGCTGGCAAAGTGTAAAAGTCTCCTAGACTTTCAAAAAGGACAGATTGTGTACACACTGAGTTTGAGTATATCTGAAACAAGCCAAGATGTAGTAAAATGGCAGAGTAATATTTTCTAACAAGGAAATGCATGTTCTTACTATCTTTGATTTCCATTATCAATGAACATTGCAAAAAATGAAAATCAGTGTAGGCTAAATGAAATTAAAGTAATAAGCAAGAAACATACCTTTTGCTCACAAAAAGCCTTGCATTATGAAACCCTAATTTTAACATTGAATCTTAACTCCTTTGTCTTTATGTGTTTTCAAAGTGTGTTATGCAAGCATGACTGAATATCCATCCATCCATTTTTCAACCCGCTGAATCCGAACACAGGGTCACAGGGTCTGCTGGAGCCAATCCCAGCCAACACAGGGCACAAGGCAGGAACCAATCCCGGGCAGGGTGCCAACCCACCGCAGGACACACACAAACACACCCACACACCAAGCACACACTAGGGCCAATTTAGAATTGCCAATCCACCTAACCTGCATGTCTTTGGACTGTGGGAGGAAACCGGAGCGCCCGGAGGAAACCCACGCAGACACGGGGAGAACATGCAAACTCCACGCAGGGAGGACACAGGAAGTAAACCCAGGTCCCCAGGTCTCCCAACTGCGAGGCAGCAGCGCTACCCACTGCGCCACCGTGCCACCCATGACTGAATATTTTTGGGAGAATTTAATTTAGAAGCTTAGGACCAAGACCTGAATGGTTGAAAAAATAAATGGATAAACCAAAAATGCAGTCAATGAATACAAGAAAACACAGTAATTGACAAAAAAGAAAACCTCATTAAAATAACAAAGTAAAGACCCTATGACTGTTTACTAATCTTTTCTTAACATAATATAGTAAATGTGATTGCTTTAGGGTTTTGAAATCCAAAATCTTGGAAGCCATGAGTTGTAAATTGAAGCTTTGTTGGTATTATTTTATTGCCAGCTGTTTTGAGGAGATATGTAAGTAAGTATTTCATTGTATCGACTGTGTGTATTGACTCAGCAGAGACAAATAATTTAAAAAAATTATGACTGGAAGATGTGTAGGTCAGGGTCAGGCCAAGGTCAATACCAAAAGTTACAGTCGATCTTCTCACCAAAATTGGAGCATGATCAAGAAAAAGTCAAAGTTCAAAGCAAGGCTTTATTAACCAAGTGTAATCAATAAGATTCTTTTAGCAAAATGGTTACTAGATTTATGTGTCAGCTTTTAATACTGAAGGAACATTGTATGTGATTTTTATACCATATTCCGAATCACATCACAAATAAGCACATCACAGAGAATTTTGGGAATAGTTTCCAAGTCAGTGAGTAAAACAGCTTATCTCAAACTGGTGTTGCGGCAAAAGTAACAACAAAGTTAAACTTTTGATACAAGCAGTATATATCAATATAGACTTCAAATTCACAGTTCTTGGTATTTAAAAAACCCATAGTTGATAAAGTATTATTAAAAGGTACAAATGTATACAAATCATACCAGAGTGCACATCACAGTTATCTCGACTTGACTTGATAAACCACAGTCACATTACTGGCAACAGATATTGTCAATGACAACAATATGGTGGAATTCAGAAGAATATTATCCAAAAAGGTGATGCCTATGAGAAAAACAATCAACAAAATATTATGATGAGGACAGTATAAATGGAATAATACATTTTATTAACATGAGAAAAAAAAATCAAAATTAAATGTAATTATCAAAAATGATTAATAATCAAGATGAACAAGACTGATGACAGGGAAGTGGTCTGCAAGATAAGAGTTACCGTATCTAAGCAAAGTTAAATTTAAATCACTGAAAATTTTAGTCATTGTTTTATCGTGTTAATTACCTGTGATATACACATTAACAGGAAAGGTTCCAGCTAACCTCTTAGTATTTTTCTTGAAGAGGAGTAGGAAGAAATGTCAAAACCAACTGTATGTCTTACCTGTAATCTCTTACCTGTAGTACTGTCCTTTCTGCACTCCATATGTTTAATCTTGGGGACCTTTATCGCTCGCTGAATAGGACTGTCTTTACATTCAAACCTTATTTCAACCTAGTTTACCAGCAGCAAAAGACTTCAAAAAGGCACCCACTTGTGCTCTGAAAGGGTCACATATAGACAAAGATTGAACAATCTAACCTCCTGGTCCATAATCTGACAGTGAATTTGGCTTTAAGGTTTCACTCACCAACTATATTTATTTGCATCAAAATCAATAACAGCAAGTTCAAAGTCACACAACCTAGGTGGTTTAAATGTTCATGTAGACCAGTTTGCAACAACCAGATGCTGGTGAACTTTCCCAGATGGGTCCCTTTCCTGGTTGCCAATTATGTCTTCTCTATCAAAAATAAAGCAAAAAATTTCCTTCTGAAAAAGACAGAGAGAGAGGTGAGGCTCAATGAAAAGTGTTTTTTTTTAATTTTATTGATTTTTTTTTTGTAATCATTCCATACAAACAGATCAATTTTTACAAAAAAAAGGATTGAAAACAAATCAACCCCTACCCTTGAGAAAGACAGCATGGCCAACGGAGTATAACTTAAAGCTAGTAAAAATAAATAAATTGATGAGTTTAATAGGTGGATAAAGATAAATGGAGAAGAAAAAGAAATGGGAAGAGAATCTGCTTCCTCAGTGCTTTAAGAGCTTATTCTAAAATATTATTGATTGGATCCTGCCAGGTTTTGAAAATGTTCTGCACAGATCCTCTAAGTGAGAATTTGATTTTTTCCAATTTCAAATAATATAAAACATCAGTTACCCACTGACTTAAAAGAGTTAGGATTCTTCCAGTTTAGCAAAATAAGTCTGCGTGCCAATAGTGTAGTGAAGGCAATCACAGTTTGTTTGTCCTTCTCCACTTTAAGCCCATCTGGAAGAACACCAAACACAGCTGTTAATGGGTTAGGAGGGATTGTGACACCAAGGCTGTCTGAAAGGCACTTAAAATATTTGTCCAGAATTATGTTAATTTGGTGCAGGCCCAAAACATGTGAACCAGTGAGGTTGGAGCTTGATTGCAGCGTTCGCAGGTTGGATCTTGCTCTGGAAATATTTTGGACAGTTTTAAGTGAGACAGATGTGCTCGATATATAATTTTGAGTTGAATAATTGTATGCTTTGCGCATATGGTTAGTTAGTTTTTAAAAGGCATGCAGTTCCCTTTCCCTTCATGCCCAATGGGCTTGTAAAACAGGACACCCTGGCTCACTTAGCAGCAGGTTCTCTTCACTGCTAGAAGGGCATGCTAAGATTGTACAGTTTCTCAAAACACATTGAATGTAGGCCCAAAAAATAAAAATAAATTACAGAAAATATTACAGTACTTTGGTACCACTCATCCCACACCCAAATCATGGTTAGTTTCCTGGAACTCAAAATTTATAAACAGTCTAACTATGCAAAACACTCAAATCCTGTTTTTCTTTTGAATCTCTCCCAGCATACACTGCACTCCTGTTCAGCTTGACCAAGCTAGGGCAAAAGGCCTAGTATCAGATATTTAGCATTATTTAGTTGAAAAGTTTAAAGTATCCCCTATAGATTATTTTATACTTAGTTATAACAGTATACTGTCTGACTTCTGTGCTCCCAAGTAAGCTTCCTAACTGCTAGGGAAGGAAATGGTTTAAAAAAAACCACTACAGAGCACTATGTTGGGCTTGCATTTTGACATAGTGACTTGTATCCAATATTCCATGCTCTGCTCCTTTTAATTTATATTGATTGTTTTCCACCTCTCACTTTCTTTTAACAATACTTCAAAAGTTACAGTCTCTTTGCCAACCAACCAACCTCTGTCACTGAGCTGAATTCTCTTTTAAATCCACTTTCACATCTGACTTGGCAAGGGTTGTCCCTTAATTCCATGCAGCCTTTGACACATGCTGTTTCTGCTACATCAGTGTTATCGAACTGCATGCCATTACATTATCTTCGAGGACAAAGGGTTATTGTGGATCACTGGCTGAGATAAAGGACTTCAAAATGCAAATCACGGAATGTTGGATTTGAATGTTAGTACACATAAGAAATTAAACATAACACAGAATTTATGGTAACAAGTGAATAAGTCCCCCTTAATACCAGGGTGACCTTAACTGCTCTGTGAACAAATTAATATAATGTTTAGATAGATAGATAGATAGATAGATAGATAGATAGATAGATAGATAGATAGATAGATAGATAGATAGATAGATAGATAGATAGATAGATAGATACTTACTTTATTAATCCCAAGGGGAAATTCACAAATTTTAATGAAATGTTTAAATAAAATAATAAAATAAAGTTTAATGTCATAACATCTCATTTGATAACTCACAAGCTAGCAAAGTATCTTATTTTGATTAATTTTCATCTGGAAGAATTCTAACATTTTAGAATTCAACACCATCCTTAACTCAAACTAATTTAAATAGGTGCTGATTACACTGAGCAACAGTAACCTCTCCTGCCATCTTATCAACCTGTGATTATTAGAGCACTTTATTTGCTTTTTATTCTTTTAAGGGTGGGTATGGCTTATCTGAATGACAAAAGTTTGTATGAACATTAATTTTAAATGTATGAGGGGCTCTGTTTAAATAATTGGTCACTAAAGAAGTATCCAATTGTACTGTTTATCTCTTTTTCCCTTAGTACGGCTTGAGTAGAAGAAAGCCATCCTGGCTCTTTATTGTAGTCTAGAGCCTTTCAAGTTAAAGTGGAATCTACTGTGGAAACCTACCAAAGTCGTGTTAGTATAGCAATGTGGGAGTTACTTGAAACCTGTGAAATTTATTTCAGTACAATTTTCTGATTTGAGAAAAATACATCCACAAATATTATGGTTACTTCCTTTATTTGAATATTTATCATTCAATTGTGTAAAATATGTGCAGGTACAAAATTTATCATTTCCTTATGTCATTTATACATCTGTTTCTCACATAGTTTCCATGTGTACCTCTTAAAGTTCCAATGAGACTTCCATTTTTCCAGCAATAGTCTTCACCTAAACCTGAGAATGTAAATTGAAAAGATATCAACATCATCATTATCATGTGGCCCAATAAGTGTAGTATAGTTATTATTGCACCTGACTGTTAATAAATCTTCACCTCCTCGCCCACTGTTGGTGCCCTTGGTTTAACTGTCATAATAGGAAGAGCCGGTGAATCCATTAGGTGAGATAGGCAGCTGCCTGGGGCACCATCATCTGAGTGGAGCCAATTATGAAAGTTAAGTTGACACAGAGCAGGACGTTCATTCACCCCACCTAGGGCTCCAATTGGGCTTTGACCAGCACTGATTATAAGCTCTGAAAATATTGAATTAATCCTCTATTAGCCTACAATGCAAAAGACTTGAACAGACTCTATTCAGATTCTAATGTCCCAAACCTTAAATAGAGATGCCTGTTAGACATTTCTCAGACACCCCACAGTACCTGTTTGTTTTCCAGATCTGTTCAGTCCATAAACGCCAAACATCGGAATTTGAACAAACACTAGTTGTATAGCATCCAGTTGCTGACTTTTATCACTGCAAACTGCTGAAGGATCTCAGTTTCCACAACAGAACAAATAAAGGCCTAAAATTCACAGGCAAAAGTCCTACTCTAAAAAGCAGGCAAAGGCCAAAGACAATGAAAGACAATAAAATTGCCCAAAGACAATGAAATCAATTTTACAGAAATCTTTTGTAAAAAACAAAGGACAAAGGAAATAGTCAAGAACCTGAAACAGATCAACTGTCTTTAGTTTTCGTCTTGCTAACTCATGGAAAACGTTTTGAATGTGTCGTTTGAACTAACAACAGTGGGTACTGCCATTTTATAGAGAAAGTCTTTTGCTGTACAACCCCGGCCACAAAAAAGGCAACTTAAACATAATTATGAAATATTTAAGCATCACCGAAATGTCTTTTGAACTAACAACTATGGGTACTGCCATTTTACAGAGAAAGCCTCTTATTGTAGGTGGACCACAAAATGACAGCCAAAACATAATTATGATATATTTAAGCGTCGTCAAAAAGAAAAATTGAAAAGATGTAAAAAATCAAAATCTCGAACTCTGGTTCCTGAGGCAATGCTGTGCATAGAAACAAGTTAGGGTAAATCTTGTTCTATCCAGCTCCTGATCTACTTCCAGTTACTTTGTGCTAATGAACTTGTTTCCATGTTTCATGAACCAGTTAATCTGGCTCCTTGCTTCTTTTATCGTTCAGCCTTGTGGATCCCTTCTTACCAGCTTTGCCATTGGCCTAATTGATTTTCTAAAGCTCCCAACAACATAGTAGTAATGGTCATTGACACATAGAAGCTACTCCATCACACTAAACTTCCAGTCCTCTAAGGGTTGCATTTTTGTCATTTGTTTTCATGTATCTTGTCATTGATTGTTTTAAACATTTTGGATTAAATCTCTGCGAGACTTCCTACTAGTCTGTTGAATGAGATATTTTTTAGTTGTCTAGGTGTCAATAAGTGAAATCTGAAATCTTTTTAATTGTCTTTTAGTTTGTACATTTTCCTGAGCATAAATGTTTTAGAGAAAATAATAGGAGACAGATGGCATCCTAACACTATTATGTGGCTAAGACTTCAACAAAACACTGTTACATTTTGCTCTCTCTAATCTATGTAATGTTAAGAAAATTGATGTTTACACTGCCATCTTCTAAGACCTTCAATTTCAATTTCAATTTTTTTATTAATTCCATCATAAGTAGTTTATAATTGACCCTTATGTTTTATTCAATATGTATACAAACAGTAAATTATTTTTCCTTTCCATCTCTCCATTAATTATAAGAAAACTATCACATAACCCTCGGTCTTACAATGATGACAAATTTGCACTTATATATGGAGTGTACTGTTTTTCTGCAGTATTTACTGTTGTGATTTAATGTATCCATTATTTATACTCCTATAAAATGCAATCCTAAACCTAAGGAATAATTTAAGTGTTATAGATTAGTGGGACTACAGTTTATGTCATCCATAATTTTAGTTAAATTATATGTGAATTTAAGGGACAAATTATTAAAATGAATTATCAAAGTGATTTAAATTGATCCTTATTTTATAGAGTAGATTCTAGCAAGCAAGGAGCACAAGACCTAAGCTGTGTGACCTGCCAGATAATGAGGGCTCACTAAGAACTGGAGTTTACCATTTACATACAGCAGCCAGTATATTCATACAAATAGGAATTTCTTTCAAAAGTAGACTTATTTCTGCTGAAGTGAAGCAGAGGTCTGTGGTGATATTATGAGTTTCAGAATAACTGCTTAGTGTCCCAGTAGGGACACTTTTTTCCCACACCAAAAGAAAAATTATGAATCCTCTGCAATAGTGGGTGTATATTTTTTTGGATAACACAACAAGACAATATAGACTTACAGAACATAGTGGATCCCACGGGGTGTTCTGAAACACTGATAGAATGGCATCTCTTGCTGTCCTTATTAATGCACATTTATAGTTATGGTATATCATTCTAACAAGCTTTATCAAAACAGGAAATCATTGACACTTTATGTCAGTTATTTACAATGTTATAAACATAAGCACATAGCACAAATAGTAGAATCTTCTGTATATCATTGTCCTCTGTTTTTGTAAAGATTATTATTATAGCCTTCAATCAACTTCTCCAAAAAGTACTAAAACTAAATATCAGAAGAGAAATAATAGTAAAGAGGTTTAAAATAAAAATATTTATTACATACGGGTTATAATGTGTGAAAGTACCATTCATTTGAGTCCTTCAAAAAAACTAAGACTCCTTAATCAATAACCAAAAAAAATGTCTGCACCTAAAGGAAAGGATCTCTTATATATATTTCTCTTTTGGTTCATCCTGCTTCCTGTTCAAAAGCGATCCTGCCCACACGCAGCCGACACAGCATTTCTCGATTGCTATTCGTCCTCTTTCAAACCTTTCTCCACGCTGAAAAGGCCTCCCATAAACAGCCACGCCGCTTTTCTCGATTCCTATTCCTCCTTCGGACTACTGCGTTCCCTGCTCCTCTCTCATGACCCCATTGGTGTCACGTCACCACCCTATATCTAGCCTGACCGCGTGACTTTTCACTCCAGCCATGTGTGTGCCTGGGAGTCTTTTCCATAGCCTGCTACAGAAAGGTACTCTGTCGACCATTGGCATTGGTTTCGCTCCTTGCTATTGGTTTCGCTCCTTCGTATTTTCGTTATACTGCGATAGTTGTTTCCTAAGCTTTTGTAATAAAATGAACATCAATATCTTCTCTGTTGACGGGTTTTTGTACAACTTCATCTCTATTCCGGGATCTGGCAACTGCCTGTTCCTATCAGTGGGTTATTTCTTGACACCAACAGTTGACGAAGGCAATGCATGCTCACTACGACACAGGGCAGTAGATTTCATTGCATCACATTAGGACAGATTTGGAGACATTCTTCCTGTTGTTCTTTCCAACGCAAGTCAAGTTATCACAACAAGTCAGGAGTACTATCAATACATGGCAACATCTGGAGTTTATGGTGGTGAAGCTGAAATTCAAGCTCTTTCCGAGATTCTCCATGCTACCATTGTCATTTACTTCAAACACGACCCCAACATCCTGCCTTGCATTTACAATTCTGGAAATATTCTCTTCATTATCTGTCATCTCCACCAAAACACCTATTCACAACTCTGTCTTTCAAGAAGTATTTATTTCTTCTTAATTTCTGAATTTCTTTCTCACCGTTTTCCATACCTATTCTTACACCGCCGTATGCTATGGCGGGTGTCGGCTAGTATTGAATATTCTTCTTGTTGCTTCCTGTATGACTCAGGTTTTTCTTTCAGTTAACAACAAAAGAATGCTAGCTTCTCTTAAAAACCTGAGCTATTTAAAAATGTAACTGCACCTGAGATGCAACTCTTCTTCTTTTAGGTTCTTTAAATAGCCTTTAAATTACATGTTAAAGTCCATAATAAAATAGTCCCCACTTTGTGCTGTAAAAACACACAGTTTGTTAAGGTATGTGCTCTCACAAATATAAAATGTTGACCTAAAAACAAGGTAATAGTTGCCTTAACTGACATTGTAAATTCCTGCATTCATTGATTGCTAAATTCAATTAAAATGGAAATTTAAAATTTTTTCCAACGTTTGTATGATTTACTAGACATGTGTCCATACAATATAAGCAAGATTAGATGAATTAAAGAAAATTGCTTTGTTACTCAAACTGCAATGCCATCTTGACTCATGCGACTGAAAAAGACAAAGACTTTCAATTGAATACTTTTATATATTTTCCCTTTATATGGGGTACAAAATCCATAGCTCACTGTAGCGGATAGTTTTGTTCCTTAATAATGTTAATAATACACAGCTCATAATGGATCTTCTCCTCTTCTCCACCTAAAGTTAATGTTTCACAGTGCAAGGAGTCATTTATGAGCACAAGAAACTTTAGCCAAATCTAGAACCTATAAAGGACTGGTTAGATTGTTATATAAATGACAATGCCAGCTGGAGGATAAGGATTCATGATTGAGACAAAAAATGTCAGAAACCATTCAGTTAAAATAAATAAAAATAAATAAATAAAATAAGTGCAGGGCTGCAGGTACATGTGTAGTGATAAACAGAGAAAGAGAGAGATGCGGAGCATATGCTAATAGCATGTTCCTGCACCTACCACAACACAGAAAAAAAGGTAAAAAATCCAATCAAATAGATTGGCAGACCCAGTCCCAGTTAGGCATTTTGCAGGCGTATTGCTGTTGGTATAGAGGAGCCCCATTAGTGTTTCTTGACACATTTCTTCTGAATTATTTGTTGGCTGAAAGTCCTCAATGTTAGTGTATCAGAGAGAGGAGTTACAGCACGTTCATAATGGCACTTAGTTTTGTTTTATTTCTTTTCTTTGCTACTACTTCCTGGGGGTCCAGAGTATGTCCCATTAATGAGCCTACCTGTTTAATTAGCTTTTTGATTCAGAGGGGCCTCTCTTGAAGTTACCAGCCCAGCATACCACAGCATAGATCAGTAGTTCCCAAAGTGTGGGTCATGGCAAGATTTCTAAAATAAACAACAAACAGCTTAAAGGGTGGATGTTGACTTTTGTTGACAAGAAGGGTGGATGTCGACTTGGGTGATAATAAGCTGTAAACATCGAAAAAAAACTCACTGTTAATATAAAATTAAACTCTCCTTGCTTGGAGGAATGTTAGACTAGATTAGATATTGACGTCTAAAATGGAAACAGCATCTGGCAAGAGAGAGAGACGAATGTGCAAAGCAAAATACTCAGTGGACGACATTTCGCATATTATTGCTGACTCTGACTTCGATTTTGGTGCAAGTAATCTGGAGATCAAGATCGAAAATGAAAGTGAGGTACCAGCATCAGCTGATTGCTCCTCAGCTGATCACAGTGCTGAACACGTTCATGTAGCTGACGTGCCTATGGCAATATCCGCCTGGGAAGACCACCACTATGAATGACAAGATGTACAAACCAGATTACGTAGCACTGTGACCACCAACTGAGTTGGAAATATCTGTGAATTCATCCATCTGTAATGAGAAGTACCTGCACTTCTTAATATTTTCAATAACTTGTGTTTCAATATCTTCTGACACATCATGTATTCTTCTTTGGATCGTATTATTGGAAAAAGGTATTGTTTTGAGCTTGTCTACCTCTCTTTCACCAACCATTACCTGCACCATATCAACAGCTGTCAGTAAAATCATATTTTTAGCAATTGTGTGCGGCTTACTGAATTTTGCAATGTGAAATGCACTCAATAACTTGCTAGTAATGTTTTTTCGTTAGTGGTGGGTGCCGAAGTAAAAATGGCTTGCTTCTTGTAGAGGTATGTTAGCTTTTTTTCAAAGAATCCCACAGGCTTGTCTTTTTGTCTGGATGTTTGGTAAATAAATGTCAAAGTAGCTTTGATGGCTTCATACTTTCTTTTGACAATACTTCGACAAACTACACACTGGGGTGTATTAGAAATAAAGATAAAACTATATTTGAGATATTCATTGCCATACAATCTATTTTTCTTTTTATTCTTGTCACTGCCAGACATAAAATGTTTCAATGATCTTTTTAAAAGTGTATCAATTTTAACAAAATGGGTATTGCTCATATTTAACATTGAATATTCAATATTGTACCTGTCACTCACCAGTACAGATTGGAAATGATGCCTCATCACATTTCGCTGTTTATATAAATACGAAATTTCCAGAAGACTCTAGTGCCATTGAGCAACATCTGCGTAAAAGATGGCACCAGTATTTGTATTATTTGATAACTATTTTACTGCCAGTCAGCTTCTGTTTGTTTATGAATAGGGTTGAGTAAGAGGGTGGTGTGAGGGTTGCAAACAAAATTCTCACCCAAAAGTGAATCGTACCTTAAAAAAGTTTGGGTTCCACTGGGTTGTAGCAGTTGAGGCGTGGAGCCACCTCTAACACCCTCAGGTACCACTCTGAACACGAGGTAAAAGTATAAATACTATTTATTTTATAAATATACTGTGCACAAAGCACCCTCCACTCCACACTCATATACACAATAAACTCTCACAATAATCACAAATCCTCCTCGCCCAGACACTTCGCCACCCTACCTCCCAGCTCAGCTCAGTGTCTGGGCTTTCCCACAGTCCTTTTATATCCCCTGACCCGGAAGTGGTTCCTGGCCAAACCCACAAGTCCATTTCCTTCCGGGTCAGGGTAAACAGTCCTTTTCTTCACCCCGGGAGCACGTCGTTCCTTCCGGTCACTTGATGATGACGCACTCCCGGGTTATAGGGCACACAAGAGCCCCCTTACATCGACTCCCGGTGGCCCCCAAGGTATCCAACAGGGCTGTTTGTATAAACTACAAAGTCTATGAGGCCCTGCTGGAACTCGGGGCACCATCATGCTGTCGTCCATCACAGGGTATAGTTTGTACTTATTGTTGAATTTTCAATATTGAACTTGTCACTTACCAGCACAGCGCACAGCTTGGTAATGATCCTACAAACACGTCACTGCTTATATAAATAAATCTGAACTAAAATTGCCATTGAGCAACGATACAGCAATTAAAAATAATTAGCGTGCGCTTTGTCAAACATGGTGGAATGTCCAGGAAACACGAAGAACAAAGGCAGATTACTTGGTAACAGATGGCGCCAGTATTTCTATTATTTGATAACTGTTTTACTACCAATCAGCTGCAGTTTGTTTAAGAATGAGGGTTGTACCTTAAAAAGTTCGGGAACCACTGGCGTAGACAACTGCACTAGCCATCACAGAGCTAAAGAAGATGTGAATGATGACAGGTAAAATCATCTTATGAAAATAAATAATGAAAGCAAAAATTCATAAGCTCTGTAAATGAATAGCAAAACATAGGAAACAAGGCATATTCATAGGTATCACATAACGCTGTAAAACTTTGAAGAATGCAATGAACTCAGATGGATTCTATTTATAACTGCCAGTTGGTTTGACTTATTACCTTATTCTTATTCGTTAAACCTGAAAGCCACTGTTGTGGCCTCAAGCATGCCATAATACAAAAAAACAAACTTTTAAACTAGTGAACTTTCACATATTGCTAACTTATTAAAAGTGTTTTCATAATTCATTTATTTCGAGTAGTTGTTTCAAACCCTGGAGTGATTTCTTTATAGTCAATAGACTTGAACATGCCAGCCGCACTCTGGGGTAGACCAAAACAACTCAACTAAGACCCTTTAGAAACAGGGTCTCAGAATGGTACCAAGTTAACCCTGGAGTGGTCTGTGTGAGGTGTGAATGTGACCCAACATGAGACTGATCTACCTAGAGAAAATATTGTGCATTTTGAGTGAAGTTTGTGCTTGATGTGGTGGTTATGCTATGCTATTACTGCATGTAATTAGACAATCCCACCATAGTGAGTCACACAAGTACTAGTTGATCATAGCAACCATAACCTGTTTCAGGCTCAAAGCCTATCAGTCTCTCATGCAATCAGATATCAGCTGACCATATTAGAAAAAGTTGTAAATTCATCTGGGATCAAGCCAATCAAACCACATACAGGGGTGGCGAGAGATAAATTGCCACAGGAGTCATGTGTGGTGGGGCATCATTTCACTGCGATCAATCTTCATGCAAAATGCGGACACTGGAGGCACTTCAACTTTCATGCTAATCAAATGTTCCAAAATGAGCATCATTAATAAAATTTATAGGCCTTAAGATAATGGACATGTGATTTTGAGATTGTCTGTGTGAATGAACATTGCAATGGACTTAGTGCCCAGTTCAGAGTTTGTGCACAGTGGTACAGCTGGTATGGTCTCTAGCAATTTGTGACCCTGAATTGAATTAAGTAGGCTTAGAAATGGATAGATATTAAAAACAGTGCCATGATAAGACTCTCTTGTGTAAGTTAACCAAAATATAAAAATTTCCAAAAATATACAGAAACACCTGATGACAATCCTTGATAATTACATACAATATAAACAAGTGCCATGGCTATTCAAAAAGTATAACTATTTTCCTTTACCTTCATGAAATATAGTGCTGGAATATTTGACTGTCTTATTATATGCATTGTAAGTGCCACATGGGATGGATGATCATCCCTACCAGGAGAGGGGAATGTTCTTTACCTGGACAGGAGGCTACATGGACATCCAGAGAGAGAGAGAAAGGTGATATACCCGAGTCAAGTGGATGGATGGACATCCCAGTCAATTGAGGGAACGACTATTTACCCGGACGGGAAACTCCAAGCAAACGGACAGGCGTCCCAACCAGGCACATTTGTAACATCTTCCCTGGACGGGATAAAAGAAGAGGACAGGGAAGGACCATCTCTGGGGGGTGTTAATTCCCCCAATTTGGTAGATGGCAGCGGCCCTCGATATCGGCACTCCCAGATCCTCAATAAAAGGGACTGCACTCCCCTGTCCAGATGAGTCCGAGCTGGGAGGAAGGAGGGCAACACTCAACTTGGAGTGCATTATTTCATCAAAGCATTATTGAGCGTGTGTGATTTTGTTGTACAAAAGTAATACATTTTTTGGGAGATTTTTTTTTTAAATATAATTATACTAGACAAACAACGTAAAATGAAACGGGCATGAGTGGAATAGTAATAAGTATGAGCACCACAAACCTGATATAAGTGTATTGAATGAATGCATAATTAGGCCTCAAGCTGTAGTCGAAATCGCCTTTCGGGCCTCTAGAGCTTTAATCGAAGTCGCCTTTCTCTTTGAATTTTCGCGGCCATAAATCCGCCGCCTGCCGCGATGTCGGTCTCGTAAGGTTTTTCGGGCAGCTGTGCAGAAGGCGACTGCGCGTTCGGCTTCGGACGGACGTGAATAAGTGAGTGAGTAGGCTGGCGAATTATATATAAGATTATTTTGGTTAAGACTTTGGACTTCAGACCCTGAGGTTGTGGATTCAAATTTCACCACTGACACTGTGTGACCCTGAGTAAGTCACTTCACCTGCCTGTATTCCAATTGGAAAAAACAAAAGAAATGTAACCAGTTGTATCTCAAAATGTAAGTTGCTTTGCATAAAGGCGCTGACCAAATTAATAAATAAAAGTAAAGTATTATTTTATCTTCTGAGCTCAAGTAAAAACCCAACCAATAATTGAAATCCATGCATTAGATGTCAGTTTTTTATTATCAGTGTTTTTTGGTTATTGGCTCCCAACTATTCCATATACTTTCTGCACTACTCTCAGTAAATAGTAATTTCATTTTCTGGCACCCAGTCTATGACACGCAGTGTCCTGATATTTATTTGTAGTGTTTCTTTGGTCCTCCTGGTCAAATTCACTCAAAAAAACAACATATGCTTGAATGCATTCTGAAACGGACCTGATTATCTTTATCCTCATTTCTTTAATGTCAATTCTCACTGGCATTTCAGATATTCACACTCAGTATTTTGACATACTCAACACCCAGAATAAATGCCAAGGAGGCTAATATTATACAAAATTTTGCCTTTATTATGAATGCATCTCATTGTGATGCATGAGCACAGATGAAACTGAAAAGTACAAAATGAACAAATGCCCTACCATCTGACAGCCCCCGAGCCTTCTGCAAGCCAGGTCTTGTAAGCAGGTTTGGAGTTTCTTTACTTAAAACAGCAACTCCTTTAATACTCTTTCCACTCAGAGATAGTACACATCTGCTGTCCAGTAGCAGCCAGATGTTATTTCAACTCTCCACCAATCCTCTGTGACATTATTTTGTCTCTACATAGAAAGAAAGGCATCTGTAACATCTACAATGGTTGCCTGTTTTCTGGTATCCTGGAGGAACATAAGCTCTTTTCTTCCAGGGCACTCTAAATTCTCCTTCTCTCTCTTTCCACACTAATCTCTCCTTCTTTAGTTCCCCTGCTTGTTGACATTTAGAGCAATCCAGTACTCACACTTGGCTTATTGTCCTCAAGCAGTGCTCATCTTTCTGCACTTTCATGAACATGCCTGGAGTCTGCCAGAGTCAGACGGCGGTTAGGCTAGTACATGTCAGTGGCTTGGCCTGAAAGACATGAGCTGTAAGACTGGAAGTCCCATTTGTTTAATTGTTGCCCTGAAACTAGCTACTTTACATATAACTGAGTTTGAAAGAAATTAAGAGGATTTTCTTGAAAGCCATGTAATCCTACCCTTTAAAAACAGAAAGTTATGGAAGAATACTCAACTGGTAGAAGGAAGACAGAGGCCAGAGTCCAAAGAAAACTGATGAAGGGAATGCCTTGCATGACACTTTCAATTGGACATATAGGCAGGCCACTTCGCAAGCTACAGTAGACTGGAGTTCTTCTCTTTGTTAAGGAAATACTTTCTGCCCAGTATAACACCAAGTCAATTAAGCTTTATGAATCTCAATTTGTCCAGTTCGGAAGCATAAGTGATTGTAAATCAACTTCATCTGCTTTGGTACAAATGAAAGTGAAAAGAGCTGCACTGGAGAGGCGGCAGCAAGACAACCCCCAAAAAAGGGAATGGTTTTGCAGGTGGTGGCCAATGACAATTGTGCTCTCTCCTAATCCTTTCTGACTGATTCTTCTCTAGTTTTGCATTTTCCTAGTGTCCTTATCACTACTGGTAGCATGAGGCAGCACCCTCAGCCGATTCAGTACAGCACAGGTAGTCCAGCTCCTCCTGGATGGCACATTCATACAGTATGTGTAGTCGCAAGAAGGTTTGCTGTGTCTCCCAGCTCATTCTCAACAGCAAGGAAGAGATACCATTTGAGAGGCTGTTAAACGATGAGAGCTAGACAAGGCCCAGCAGCAGGACTGGTATCTGCTCCTTTCTATGAGTAGGAACAAGAGGAGCACTGCCTGAGCCCTACAAAATTACCTCCAGCGTGCTACTGGTGTGCATGTTTCTGACCAGATTGTCAGAAAGACTCCATGAGGGTGGTATGAGGGCCTGACATACTGTAGTCGGAGCCAAACTTACAGCTCATCACCGTGCAGCTCAATTGACATTCGCCAGAAAATACCACAATTGGCAGCACCACCATTGGTGCCCCATTCTCTTCACATATGAGAGCAGGTTCAGACTGAGCACATGTGACAGATGTAAAAGAGCCTGGAGATGCTGTAGTGAATGTTATGCAGCCTCCAACATAATCCATCATGACCAGTTTGGTGGTGAGTCAGTGAAGGTCTGGGGATGCATATCCTTAGAGGGTCAAACACAACTCCACGTGCTTGGCTATGGTACCCTGACTAGGTTAGGTGCCAGAATGAAAATCCTCAGAGACACTGTCAATCCTTATGCCGGTGCAATGGGCCCTGAATACCCAGGACAATGCCCAGCCTCATGTGGCCAGAGTGTGCTTGCAGTTCCTGGATAACAAAGGCATTGACTTGTCCACACATCCCCTAGGACACTAGCAGAAAGCAAAACTAGAGAAGAATCAGTCAGGAAGGATAAGGAGAGAGTATTTGTCTGTGGTCACCACTTGCAATACCATTCCCATTTTGGGGGTGTCTTGCTGTTGCCTCTCCAGTGCACCTGTTGTCACTTTATTTGCACAAAAGTAGGTGAAGTGGATTCATAATCGCTTCTGCTTCCTAACGGGACAGATTGATATCTCTGAAGCTTAACTGACTTTGTGTTAGATTGGGATGATTAAGTGTTCTCTTAATTTATTGCTGTTTTTGAAATATTATTTTTTATATTTTAATATATTTTCCATGATGTTTGTGATTATGTACTCCTTGATTAAATGTCCTGATATTCCTTGTGCCTTGTGGATGGAGCTTCAAGAGGCGGGGCCACCCTGAAATAACCACAGCTGAGAGAGCTCAGATCAGATCATGTGTTTGTGTTTGTAAGTATTGCTATTTTCATTAGATTTTCTTGTTGTTGTAACTTTCTTGCCTCTGTTTAAGGATATTTGCCTGCATTGTGGTTTAGACTTGTATGCTTAGGAATGCTTTTTAGGCAACTCCTTTTTGTGTATTTATGCTGTTTTGAGCATTTTTTGGCTCTTCTTTTCTTTTAAATGCTTTATTTATAAATATTATTTTTTTGCCCTGTCAATACAAGAAAAGCATTTACAGTAATCCTTCTTCTGGTGGGGCATTTGTTATATTTTGGAGACTTTCCTTGTTATTTTGCCAGCCTGTCTGTTAGGCTGGAAGCCTGCAGTTAGCAGTTTTTTGGGCAGGCTGCTCAGGTTAAGGCCCTGTCTCTATGGTAATTTTAGGAGGCTTCACTACGTTTTGCTGCTAATTTTGGGACTCCAAATAATACCAACTTCCAGTTCATAGTTATTAATCAAGGTGCCACTGTTGTTTAATTTTATCCCCTCAGTGTTTTGTTATTGGGTGCCCATTCTGTCACATCTTTTATAAATATGAGAGAGAGAGCGATTTGGAGGTTGCATCACAGCATAACTGCTTTCATTTCGAACCAGAAAAACTCAACCAGTCAAGAAATGTCTGAAAACATCAAGCCCCACATCCATTACTGTACCTTATTTTGAGTTGTATATTTGTAATTAATTTAGCTCACTTTGCAGAGAACTGTTTTCAGTTTAATGTTAGAGTCTTTTTTCTGTCGATCAGCGTCAAAAAATCCAAATTGAATCCAATGTGATTCTTTGTTGTATAATAATCAAATGTGACAACATCCAGGGAGGTGAATTTTTTTTATAGGAACAGTATTTGTTTTCTTTTTTTATTCCTCCAATTACATTTAAGTGTATTTGCTCACTTTGTGTTAAACTGACAGAGGTTAAAAAAGGTTTAGGTTACCAAAAACTGACAAGTAATATAATATTCAGAGTTTAAAAAGGAAACAAAAATGGTTAACAACTAACAGCTTTTCACATGCAATGGAAGTTAATTAAGCTTTGATGTAAACAGCCCCCACTGGTCCCAGCTTTTGTTGATGACTTAAGTAATACATTTATTGTAATGATTCTCAACGCTAGCAGAATCTTTAAACAGAGATTGTGGGCACAAAAATCCTTTCCCCAATTTAATATTTTTTCTTACTTCATGGAGAATTACCAGACGTATAGGTGGTTGCATGCTTCTTACATTCTTATTGGTGAAATTCATATACAAGATGACAATTTAAAATACAAAAACAAGGTAAACAAGAGTTAAATGCCAACATTTGTAAATAAAGTAATACAAGTCAATCTGTTTTGGAATAAGTTGTATTGTCATGCATGCTGGGCACATAGAAATTCTTACGTTTATGGCTGTCTGGAGTCATGATAAATAAGAATGTTTTCAAATACATAACATCATTGTACTTGACATAGAGCATTAAGGGTATGGAGGAATATTTCAGACAAAATAAATATGCAAATAAATAAATCTTATGAAATCTGACAATGAATAAATTATAACAAAATGATAAGTGCACAAAAAATTGTGTGTGTCAAAATATATGTATTTAATACATTTATTTATTTCAGTGACACTATGGACGATATGAAATTCGACTTGAATTGAAAACTGTGATTTTCTCCTGTGAATGTTAAGAGAGTGGGCTCTAGCAAGTACTGTTTTTTGACTGGTGAATCGTCTTTAGAGTGGAGGTAAATTTCCGTCCATTAAGGGACACATCTACAGATGAAGACTTGTGAAAGTATGATGAATTTAGAGTTTCTTGAATTGGAGTAGCCGCTTCATGCGGTAATTAGAAGCAACGTTTTATTGCAATTATATATAGTGCGTTTTAATTTGGAGTCAGAACTGTATACGAAAAGGAGTGTGAGGTCTCCAGTAGGTCTTACTTGTCATGGTTCTATCTGATTGTGTTCTTGGTTCTTTGTTTAAATTCCCTTTTTATGTGCTCTTTGTGTAATTTAAAATATGTTAATCCATCCATCCATTATCCAACACGCTATATCCTAACACAGGGTCACAGGGGTCTGCTGGAGCCAATCCCAGCCAACACAGGGCGGAAGGCAGGAACAAATACCAGGCAGGGCGCCAACCCACCGCAGAATAAAAGTATGTTTCATATGTTTATCATGTTTGTTTATATTTTGCAAATGTGTTTTATAGGCACTGCAATTGTTTTTTTATTCCTCCATTCACATTAAATGAGTTTGCAAGTTTGTGTCAAACTTCCATAGGTTAAAAAAAAAGTTTTGGTTACCAAAAAGTGAAAAATAATGTAATTTGCAGAGTTAAACAAAACGTTCTATGAAGTGCAAAAGGGTTTATGCTTTGTAATAACCTGAAATGTTACAAAATTTAAAATTTAAGGAACCTTTGGCTTGCAGAGACCAGTTCACAAAGCAATCTTTATAAATAGAAATTTATTAACAGGAATGAAAAATGACAAAAATGCTTAAAAAGAGCAAAAAAGCAGTCATCTTAAAGGCAATCCAAAGTGAACAAAGTCCCAAAAGACAATCCGAAAGAGTAATCCAATAACAGCGTGAAAAATAACTAAAAATCCTGAGCATTCGAATAGAAAATATAATACTCACTTGACTGCACAAACCTTCAATGTGCCAAGCCTGAACTTCTATCTGTTGCAGTTTACTGTGTAATTTTGAAATTGTCTTTAGCTTCTGATTTACTGTACTGTCATATGTTGATAGTGAATTTCATGCTGTGTGAGGCATCCTTGAAAAAATGAATGAATAATTAAACAAACACATAAAGAAAGAAGCAACATAATAGATTTATTTTTAACCCTCTTAACTGTTTATTTTTGCTTAACATTTATTGTCACATTCCACAATACATTATTTATTTATGAATTCATTTATTTAATTTTGTCTAAAATATTTCCCCACAGAGGGCAGTCATCTTGAGAGTCCTCTTTCAGTTCCACAAAATTCAAGATGTGAAACTGTAATGCTCTTCAATGTGATATAATTTTATTAAACTGTAAACATATTGACATTTCCTTGCTATATCAGCTCATTTTGCATAAAATATTTAACATTATTTTGTCACAGTTAATTGAATTTATGCTAATTAATCCAACTCCACTAAATTATTTCACTGGCCTAGCATTGCTTTACAACATTGATAATGTTCTTGTGCTCATGCCCTTGCTGTGCTTTTATAAAGAACATGGCAAGTTATGCTTCAAGCGTGTAATCATTTATCCAGACTTAATATGTATTGTAATTTGTTCAGTTACTGTCACTTTGGGGTAGTGATATAGAATCAAATTTTGCTGTGTCAACCCTTAAATAGCTGCTTAAGAAAATTAAAAATTAACCTTAGATGTCTCCATAATCCCAGTTGCTTGTTTGGCAATTAATATTATGAAATTATATGCCAATCGCGTTTTATTAAGTTCCTTTATCATTATAATGAATTTCAAAGCAGAATGACATTTTGTTCAAAAATGTCAGTGAAAAATTGCAGTGTATAGTAGTGGCTAAGGCTTTGGACTTCAAACCCTGAGGTTGTGGTTTGAAATCCCACAAGTGACACTGTGTGACCATGACCAAGTCACTTCACCTGCCTGTGCTCCAATTGGAAAAACAAAAATGATGTGGCCAATTGTATCTTAGATATTTTAAGTCACCTTGGATAAAGGCATCATACAGATACTGTAAGTTAATAACAAAAAATGTGTGTCTGGAGTATTGTTTTGATTTCTGGGTTACAAATGAACATCATTCTTTTGTGTACATATAGAAATTTGCTAACCATTAAGGTAAATTTTTTGTTTGCACTGTTCTTACATATGTGTCCCATTATTCATTATTATGATATATTTAGAAGACAAATTTACACAAGACCACTTACAAGACCAGGATACATTTGGTTTTACATATATAAACGAAGACCTGTGTGTGCATGTGCATGTGTGTGTGTGTGTGTTTGGAGCAGTCTGCTCTGTTCATGCTCAAAGACAGCCACTAGATGCCACATGCATGCACTTTTACACTTTTTCGGCGCTTGCATTCACCTCAGTTCTCACTATGAAAGACGTGTGTGTGTGCATGCATGCAGCAGTCCACTCTGTTCATTCTCAACCACAGCCATTGGGTTTAGTGTGAAAAAACTAAAGCTTATACAAGTGTCACTTGCACTTGGTGAGATGGCATTTGCATGCACTTCACTTCTCAGAGAAACTCAGCTTTTTGGTACATGCACATTGCTTGAGCCTGCCACGTTCAGTTTTTGCCACAGCCTCACTCGACTCCATGTCCATCTTGGACAAGATACCACCTGTCCCAGTTCACTTAACTGATACCTCTGCAAGTTCACCAATATAATGAAACTGCTAGGGAGTGTTCGGGTTGTTTTTGTCCTGAAGACCACAAGCAGCTCATAGATATGTGATAACAGTATCTGCCAAACAATACAAAGAGTACACAACACGTGTTTCACCCCGATTAGGGCTCATCAGGTGTACACACTTTTGCATCCCCTCAGCCATGGTGGCTAATTCACTTATTTGGCAAAGTGAAGGATGGAGAATTACATTCTTTTTTAACACTAGAATTACCAAAGCCTACGAATAAACTTGTAAATCCGGCCCACCTTAAATCCCTTCACACTTCTTCGTCAGCGTCTTTTGCCTTGTAAATGTGCTGATCAAGACAAGCAGCAAGCAGCCTACTATTCCATGACCCCACCGCCACAAAATGGCAACAAAGTTTTCCCTGTTCCAGCCTTCATTATCTGGGAGTGAAGTGCTGGAGTTTTAGAATGAAAATGATAGATCATTATTTGGAACACATGCATTTCATGTGTTTCTACAATAATCTGTGTAAACACATCGTTAAAACAGAAAACTTTTTCATATTTTAGTAATAAATGACAAAATATAGATATAAACTATATAATGTGTAAAGCCTGAAGTGCAAAGATCAAATAAACACTTTCACAAAGGTTCAAGAATGATACAACAGTTTCCGTGGCGCAGCGATAAGAATTGCTTACTTATAATCAAGAGTCCCCTGGTTCGATCCTGACTGCCTCATATATTTACCGTTTTGAGCAGTGAGCTGCTGTTATTAGGGGGATGGAATAGTAGGCTGCTTTCTGCTTGTCTTGATCGGCACATTTATAAGACAAAAGACGCTGACTGAGTTAGTGCGAAGGGATTTAAGATGGGCTGGATTTACGAGTTTTTTCATAGGTTTTGGTAATTCTAGTGTTAAATCTGAATCATAATCTGATTATTAGGTGGTTACCTCCCACATAACACTTGTGGTTGGTCAGCCAGTTGGCAAACGTCTGCCACATCCTCTCAGTTGCGAGAAGCAGCTCATAAAGATGTGATAGCAGTACCTGCCAAACAATAACAAGAGTACACAACATTTGTTTCACCATTATTGGAGCTTGGTTCAGGTCTGTGCACTTTTGCATCCATCCATCGTCTAAAAAAAGCTTATGCAGGTGACGGTCCAACTTGAGCCAATTCCAACAAGCAACAGGTCTGGACAGAGCATCAGCCCACTGCAAGGCAAACGCACATCAGGGGACAATTTAAAATCATCAATAAACCAAACCTGCATGTCTTTGGGCTCTGGGTTGAAGCTGGGGCAAACCCATGCAGACCCACATGCAAAATACAAGCACTGAGGCACAACTCCTGGGCTCTTTACTATGATACAGCGGTACTACCACTACATCACCATGCACCTAATTTGATTATTAATATATTTAAATTAAATGAGGCCTAAATTATACCCACATTAATAATACCTCAAATTCACATTCACTGGAGTTTAATTTATCCTATTCTCCTGGGGTTTGTAGTAAATGTGTCTCTCAGGAACATGGCCATATTTATTGTGTATAGTGATTATACAGTATCATGAATATTCAAAAAAGACATTCTACAAGCTATATATGGTTACTGGCAGGAGGTGAAGGGGAGTCGCTAAAAGCTTGTGCACATGCACATAGTTTTAAAGAGGTTTGAGAGTTATAAAGGAACTTGGCAAGGCACGTGGCACAGGTGTGGTTTTGCGAATCTTGTGTTTTTGTGTGTATGCTGTTTTGTCCTTTAGTGTGTTGGAAAAATTTAAGTATGGAATCTGTGCAAGGTTTTATACATGAGGCCCCAAGATACTAGTGACATTTTCGATTGCCTGCCCTTACCTTTGGTTCTCAGAATTTGTTGTATCCTCCCCAGCAAAGGTGTACATCACTTCTTAAACTGACGGCTCATCACATGACCCAGCAATGTCCTCACTATTAGCTGTCCGCACACATCACTGTATCGTTAATTAAGGCAGCTGAGATGCATGCTCAAGCTCTTGTTAACACCTTCACCTTGGATCATCTGAAATGTCACCAAAAATATGTCCCACATCTAACTGCACTCCACAAGGCCTGGTAGTGGCATGCACCAACCCAAAGAAGATCCCAGAAGCACCCACAACCTCACCGATTCCTGAAGTGAATCACACCATTAGCATCACAATGCCTCCCCTTCCCTGAACTTGACAACCGACTTTGGCAAAGATCTTTCAAAAAGTAACAAAACTTTGAGACTGGAATGCAATCAGCTTTCTTTATTTGTCCGTATGTTTCCTTATCTGAATGCCTGGGACTGTGGTTTTTAGAACCTCATGCCATTTTAAATTTAAACAAACCACTTCTGGCTGCATTTTTCCAGATGAATGTCTTTACCTCTTTGGTCAAGCAGCACCCATATAAAGAAGTGTTGTTAATTAACTTTGAAATGTTTTGTAGTTACCAGCAATGTCCATATTTATGTCTAACATAATCATAAGAGCCTAGGATAAGGAGAGATGCTTCAAGCTACACAGTATTTTTTGAGCAATTTTTATACCAATTAAAGTATTTGATGGATTCAAAAAATAAGAGCCTGTCCCAAAAGCCAAGGACAAAAAAAAAAGTTACAGACAGAATACACTAATATATTTTAAAAGCTGATTTTTTTGTGAAATTAAGAATGTTAAAAAAGCATGGTACTAGTAGGCATGTAACTACACATAAAAACAGAACCTGTGGTATTCTGTACAGGGTTTAATACTGACAGCATTCAATGCTAAGCAGATATTCCATTAGGTACCATAAACATTCTTAGAAATTCTGTCATGCATTTTATAGTACTGATATATTCTGCAGTGAAATGCAAAACATATCATTTTCTTATACTTATCCCATCATAAGCTTCCTCCTTAAATTTCAAACTTGTCATGATAATTTTCATGATCTGCTCTAATGTCACCTACACCACTTACTTTCCTTTAATGGTAATAGCACTTGTCACCAAGAGCTGCATTATAGCATGACTAATTCAAAGGCAATAATCTAGCAGATTAATACTCTGTATGCCTGGTAACCAAAAAAACATATTTTTGTACAAAAATATATTTTAAAGTTTAATAGTTCCAGAAGATTTTTTTTTATCACTATGACCTTTTTACACTTCACACTTTGCTCCATTAGTACAATCTGATAACTGTACTAAGCTCTATTTCAGTAAATGAAAGATGTAAAAATTATCCATCCATCCATTATCCAACCCGCTATTTCCTAACTACAGGGTCATGTGGGTCTGCTGGAACCAATCCCAGCCAACACAGGACGCAAGGCAGGAAACAAACCCAGGGCAGGGTGCCAACCCACCGCAGGGCACACACAAGCACCCACTAGGGACAATTTAGGATCGCCAATGCACCTAACCTGCATGTCTTTGGACTATGGGAGGAAACCGGAGCAGCCAAAGGAAACCCACGCAGACATGGGGAAAACATGCAAACTCCATGCAGGGAGGACCCGGAAAGCGAACCCAGGTCTCTTTACTGTGAGCCACCGTGCCGCCCTTAAATGCACTTAATGTATAAGAAATTAATATGTTACTGAAAATATGTTTGGATTTTTTTATCACTTGCATTGTATTGATGGTAATTATTTTGCATTTCATTTTGTATACTTTTGTTTATTGCATTTGTTGTGTATTTGTCAACCATATGAATTTCATTGTTCAATGTAAGACAAGATTGTCTGTCCATCTATATGTTGTCACATGCACATCCGAAGAACACCTTCCTGGCTCATTACAAGTATGCAATACTCCATTGGGGCAAAGGGGCATTGTCACTAACAGCCTCGTCTTTTTTATTCTCCTCTGAAGCAGCAAGAAGACATTCCTTGTAGGAAAATAACCTCACCCCTTCCAGCCATAGCACTATAAAAGTCCAACGCCTACTGATGTCAGTGTCTCATTTGCACCCAGACTTGGTGAAAGGACGGAGCTTTCTGTGACAGACCTGTTCTCAAGAACTAACCTTTTTCACAAAGCCAGGAAGGCTGCTGTTTCTATTTTGTGCCCCCAAGCACTGATTTTGAGTTGAATTATTTGACAATATAAAGGGGTGACCCTGTTGGCACCCCAACACTTTTGGGACTCTACTCACTTCCTACTTTGATTTCCTGTTTCCTACACCATTAGGAATAGTGTGTATATTCCTCTTGGTCTCTGACACAGTATAGGCTACTTTTTCTGCCCCTAATATACTTGGGGGTAGTTGTGGTTGACTCAGTGAAGGCTTCTTTGAGAAATCTTGCTATGCAACACATTCTTTTCTTACATGTAGAGTCCCAAATCAAGTATGCATACAACCAGATTGTAATGAAAGTTTAGGGATAAATTAAAGGTGGACCCACTTAAAAGCAGTGTAGTCATCACCTCAGTCCTATCCCCAGAGACTAATTCACTGACATCGACAGTTAAGCAGGTACACCCTGTCGAATTTAGACATTCACTTTCTATGGAATAATGTCAGTAAGTTTTGCTATTTGCTATTTTCAAATAATATGCCTTCTAGAAAAAATAAGGGAGCATTGCCCACTACACAATAAACCACCTGGACTGAGACCCAAGTGCAGTGGGTGACATCTCAGCACCACATTGGAACAGTGTGAGGTTTTCGTATGGTGGTTGGAATGCCAATCCTGCCACCAACCTCCAAGTTTTCCCTATAAATTGGAGGACATGCTTGCAGGGCTGGATACAGAATAATGTCATGCCCAGGATGAAGCAATTGCAGGTTAACCTTCTAGAAACAGAACCAATTTAAATCCAAGATATGCCAATACCAAATGGAAGTGTCTGAAGTGGGATTTTAAAACCCAACAACAGTGAAACAACAGTCTGAAACTGCAATTTGAAAGTTACAGCTCTTTGCAGCCACATAATAGAGGCTGAAATATTCACTGGCAAGACAAGAATACTTCTGATTCCCAATAATTTTCCATTGTCTTTAAAAAGTCTACAGTTTCCTATTTGGTTCTGTTTTGCTTTGACTATAAATAATCACTACATTGATTATTTGCAGGCCTTAAGTTAAGAACAGAATGTTTCTGTCAGGTGCCATGTGCAGCTTTATGTTGCATGCTCATGGCTGTCGACAGGTCTTGGCTTACATGCACTCACAAAATAAAACAAAAAATGTTGTTTGTAAAGAAGCAGTCACTTAACATCGGCTATTTATTCACCTCCGATAACTTTTATATAAATGACGAAATATTTTATTATTTCAGTTTAATTGTAATGTTTCCATAAATGTAATATTGGCACTGCAGTATAAAGCAGAATAAGTATTTATTTATTGAAGAAATTAAATGAAATGCTGTTCATTCTTCTACAATTTTGATGTAATCTACCTGTCATAGATGGGTAACTCAGATAGTATGACAATAAAACTGACTTGATGTGATGATTATCTAATCTGCAATAAGGTGGCAGTTTGCTCAGTCTTATTTCACAAGTGTTTAAAGTAGTGCAAGGAACAGCTTTTTGAACTGTGTTGAATAAGAAATTGCAATGAAGAGGCTGTCATTAATGTACTGTATGTCTCTCTCTCTCTCCCCCTCTCTCTCATTTTAGATGACTTGTTGAGTTAGACTTGTTGAGAATATGTTTATAATGATAAAAATGGCTTTAGTCTTAACATGAAGAAAGAAGGGGAAGGAATATCACTACTCAGCAAGCTACAGTCAATGTTCCAGGTCTTTATGGAGGCAATATTACCAGCTGTGCTATAATTTCAATCAATGGGCTGTTGGCTGACAGTGGTGTCTAGGGATCATGTGATACAGTAAGACTTCTCAATGTATTAAATGCCCAGAATGACACTCTTATTCCCAAAAGAAGAGCAAGGTCTGGGCCAGCCAGTTGTAGTGGTTTGGGACAATATCCAATTCCACCATTCAGCACTAGTATGTGAGTTATTTTAAAGCCACCAGCATATAGTGGTGATGTTTCTTCCACCATACTGTCCTTTCTAAAACCCTTCTGGAGACTTTAAGTGTTTGACTACAAAGTGATATGTCTCCAGACCTTTGAGGAGGTCTTTGGAAACATTAAGACAAATGCATGCCAGGCGTGTATTCTACATTCACTCAGTTTTTTTTTCTTTAGATGCATAGCTCAAGAAAATATACTGTGTGATGTTTATGAAACTCTCTGGCCTGGCAGAAATGAATTGCTTTATGAATAAATTTTTTTTTTTACAACAGTTAACATATACTCTAAAAAGAACCCACTTTTGTAAGTTGTAGATTTTAGTTTTGTCTTTTCTTTGCATTAATTGTGGCGTGTTCGCGAGGGCTCTCGGCTGCAGCCAGGCTATTATATGATTATTGGTTTCAGCAGTGCCTTGGTGCTCCACACTTTCTGATTGGTCAGGTTCCTCAGCTTCATGGGTCAGTCTGGGGGTCAGTCCAATTGCCTCTGGGTTAAATATGGCCTGTTTTGAATGTCCTCTGCTTCATTTCCTCAATATGCTCTGAATAGTTGGTGCTTATAAATTACATCATTAAAAATAATGGCATTATGATTGCATTTTTAATACATAAACAAGACAGATCTTTTAAATATAATGGTATTTATTCATATTCAATGCAACAACCTTTTTAATGGAGTTCAATTGCATAATATAGACAACTTGTTATCCCAGATGCTAACTGCCAGTTCTTTCACACATGGGAACAAAAAGGTCCCATACCCAAAACATTTTACATTACATCTCACGAGATCCTAAATCCAATGCACACCTCTAATGTACATCTCCTTTCACTTGCCCTCTCGTTTTCCGTGTACTGTATAGGGGTGCACCAATATGATAACCTGATTTTATTGAATGGATCAGGTATCGAATAACGCTGACCAATCCACATTTGATACTGTTTTGTAACACTTATTGAGCTCTTGTGATACTAACTATAATTGTTTTTATTTTGCCAGTTTGTTGTGATACCTGAAGGTCTGCAGTCTGAATGCAGTTATATTGCATACCTATTGTAATTCCTGTTTTCTTTGTATCTTTAGATTTTTATGAATGATTTGTTGAACTGAAAGGTGTACACTGGAATTACACTTAACCACATACATGTATTTTGCTGCATTATTCAATAGCTTACTTACAAATAAAGTTTTTACTTAATTTATTTTCAATTGTATTTTTTATTTTTTCAGTCTTTTATAGATGGGAAGTGATGTTTAGTTACAGTCTCATGTTACTTTACACTAAAGAGAATGATCACAAACTGTTTCTCACAGTGGGTTTGTGCTGAAGCACATTAAGGTCCATGGAACGCTGCGACAAGGGCTCAGTGGGTGAGCGCGCAGCTGAGGAAGTGGGCAGCAGTTGAGTGTTGTGTGGCAATGAGCTGATTATTTAATTAGGTCAGATGCCCCGCACCGGCACTCCACAGATTGCAATTAGGGTGGCGTGACCATAGGTGTTTAAAGGAAGAGGCTGAATGAATATAGAATTGGTGGAGATCGAACCAGCAGAGTGATGGGAAGCAGGCAGTCAGTGGCCCAGTGGTGGAGCAAGTGAGAAATCAACCAACACTCCAGGAGTTGATTGGCCCATGTTGAGTACTACAAGTTATGGGAGGATGAACAAGGAACCCTTTCAGTGATCCAGTATGCAGCAGTAGGCTGTGAGGAATATGGAGAGTCTGGCTTGGAGTGTCATGGAAGATGGTGATGGGCAGTCATCGTGAGGGCCAGAGTTTGCGGCCGTGGCTGCTAGCATCTCCGTTGGCTACGAGACCCGAGCAAGGTGAGCTAGGGAAACAGTGGAAGATGAGCTGAAAAAGAGAAACCTGATGTCTGCACAGTTTTAATAGTAGTTATTTTTATGACTGATTTTAACTTTCTTAGAAGACACCTGTTTTAACAGATTATTTATTTAATGACTTTATTTATTGACTGCTGTACACATTTTATACTGTTTTTGTACATGAAAAACAATGATGCACTTTACACCTGCTTCTTGAATATGTGTGTCCTGATTACCCGAATCATCCTCAGATACGTTATCGACAGTTCTGGGTTCAAGCAGCCAGGGGCTGTGGAGCCAATCCAGACCATCACAAGGTTATACAGATTTTACCTTGGAGAAGATTAGTCTCTTCTCAGTACTCTGTATTGGCTGATATCATGATATAAGGCATCAGAGTTAGTAACAGGAAATGTTAGAGTGTGCCATAATTTACAACATAATAGTAATGTCTCCTATAAAAGCCACAATAAGGAACTTATCATATGCTGAAGTTGGCGTCCACGTTGGTATCAAGTACTTTAAACCTTCAGGTGTCAGAAGTCACAACTTATAACTGCTATGAACCATGGGTGGAGTTTAAGGGGTGACCCCCTAACTGATGCACTATGTTATTAAACTAAGCCTCAGATAAAGGGTATTTTTTCCTCTGTTTTTTTAAGGCTGTAGTTAATGTAAATATGTTACTAATCAAGGAATAAGTGCATGATGACACAGTGATAGTGCATACTACTTTGTAGTAAGGGGTCCTGCAGTCACGCCCCATGGGGCTTCTACATGGAGTTTGCATGTGGGTCCCTGTGGGTTTGCTCTGCATTCCTCCCACAGTCCAAAGACATGCAGGTTAGGTGGACTGATGATGCTAAATTATCCCCTGATGTGTCCAGGGGTTGTTTCTGTGTGCACCCATTGCTTTCTGGGATAGGCTCTAGCTGCTCACTGCCCAAGTTAGGATGGATGGATCAGCAAAAACTGTAAACCTTCCTGCCCAAAGCTACTCTTTCTTGCACATCACCTACCCTTTAAACAGAAAACATTGTACAGTTTCACTTTCAGATTAGTTTATTGTTTCAGATTTAACTTCAGAGGGGTTTTTTTAATTTGTAAATTTTTTATACATCCAATAGCTGTTTGTGTTGGTAAAACTGATCCTCAGGACAATCCTTAGCAGTCAGCACAAGCAACTGAATCTGCCTGTAATTGCCTGTACAAACAGTGGCGTGGCGGTTGATAAAATCATCATCACACATACCACTGTGATCAAAAATGCATAAAAAATTTGATATCTGTCTCTTTGAAGCACTCCAACCTTTAAAGTGGTTAACTTTGTTGCACCTGAATGCTGCCTTATGCTACGGGAAAGCTATGGGAGGAGAGGCAAGGCCACTTTCTAATGTTTTTATTTGATTTATGCCAATCATCAATTGTCAATTAATTTTATCTGTCATACTCTAACCTTCAAGGGGGAAGTAATGGATTTTTGCTGGCCTACCCAGTTGTTTCCATGCCCACCAACTTAATGCAGTGGCGAGGTCTCACTTGGAATATTATGTGCAGTTTTTACTCTCCAGGGGAACACAGTTGGAAACTTGTTAAGGGTAAACTTTGCACAAACATTAGGAAGTTTTTCTTTACCCAGAGAACCAGAGACACCTGGAATAAGTTACCAAGTAGTATGGTAGACAGTAGGACTTTAGGGACTATCAAAGCTAAACTTGACATTATTTTAGAAGAATTAAGTTAATAAGACTGGTGAGCTTTGTTGGGCTGATTGGGATGATCTCATCTAGATTGTTTTAATGAGCTAATGTTCTAATTTTGAAATTTATGGCTTTCGTGCTGTGCTGTGCATACATTTTCTAACTTGTTAAAATAACCAAAAGTGTTTATTTTGCCACAATTAAAATGTAAATTAAAAAAGCAACATTTTTGTCACTTAAATATCATTAACCATTTTCGTGTACTTTTTTATAATTTCAAAGTTATATATATGTTAATGTAACTCAGACTTACTTCACATTGTAAGTTTACAGTATATTACAAACAATTTACCATATTTAACATGGGATGTGACGTACACATGTAGGAGTACAGTTAAGACTCAGACCATGCTATGAATCTGCACACATTCATGTTTATTTTTTGTTGATGCTCAGAGAATACATCAAGCTATTAAAAAAATTAAATACTACAAAATGTACAATCTACGGTACTGACTGTATAGCGGTCCTTAGGCATAGTGTCATGATGAATTGTAATAAGCTCTTTTAACATTTTGGGCAATAACAGATATCTTCTTGTAAGTAATCTTTCCAATATTATCCCACCTTATCATTTTACATTTTACATTTTTGAAAATGCTTTGCATTGTTTTATCAGCGTTCCCACTAATATATTGAAGTCTGAACCTCAGCTTAATAAAAAGCGTAATAAGAGTTTCAAAGATAAAGAATGAAGAAAACTGTACTGAAGCTAAGCTATAAAAACTGTTAATATTGAAGCCAAATTACTCTGACTACTGGGAGATTACTGTGCATTGTGTTACTAGCACAACAGAAAAAATAAAAAGTCTGTAATTTCTTACTCTTTCTAAGAGTAAGTCACTTCATCCAAAACTTAAAACTCCTAGAATTGTATAGACTGGCACTGAAAGTGTTTCTTTCTGATATGCCCACCAGCAATTTGACTGTGTGGAATGTTTAAGCACAAAAGAGCGTAAAATAAGAAGAATAATCGGGAGTTCTGTTTTATAGATACATCATTGTGGTTAATCATTGCTCATTGGGAATGATTCATACTGTACAGATTTACTCACATAAATTGTTAGTATAGTTCAAAATAAAATGATATCTTATCAAAAATTATACATTAAAAAATTTAATTCAGATCCAACTTCTAATGCAATTTGTATTTAAAAAAGAAATATACTATCTTTGCATTTTAAATTCTGTATTTACCATGTGAATTATGCATTTCCCCCAATCTTAACTGCTAAACTAAATATGCTGCCTTTCATAGGTGTAATTTGCTAAACATTTAAAAGAGCTGAAGTAAAACAAACAAAATAAAATGCCTGAAAAAACTGCCTTACAAAGTTTTACCATATTTTGTTCCTCGTGTAATTCTAAAAGATTCTTTTGGCATACAGGTATTCAGTAAAAACACACACAACATGGCTATTTAGAAACTGAGAATGTAATTCTATTATATTACGCATGGCTGGTGCCAGCAGCAGAAAGCCATCAATAACTTAAAAATTCATACAAGGGTCAAGGGAATATTTCCAATGACAAACAGAGACAAAAGTCTAGTAGCCTAAAACTGTCAAATTCGGTTATTCAGTTCCATTCTCTCTCTACAATTGAAACCAAATATTCCTTTAGGACTTCCTTCTCCATCTGACCTCATAGCCCTTACACAATCAGGAAAGGCAGAATTCAATAATGGTTCTTTCAGTGCATGCATTGTAAAGCAGAAAAAGATTCTAAGGTCAATGATTTTAGAAATATGACTTGACTATAATAAGATTTGTTGATTTTTAGATATCTTTACAATTAAGAAGCTTACCTTCCTCAGCTAAAAAAATATAGCAGTATTCATTAATATTTTTTCTTACTACCTAAGTGCATATATGAATTGATAATCATTTTTAAAATACCTGAAGTTTAAATAATATTGCAAGAAAAAAGAAAATAAAGCAATTTGGGCTTGTTTGATCTGATAAACCATTTGAAAAGGTCTTACCACTTCATTAAAGCTTAAAAAATACCACTGGTTCAATATTCTTTTTGCAGAGGTTTATGGCCTTTGAAGTAATAAACAGCTAAGAACTGAACCATTGGCACCCTCCTTCCTTTTCTTACTAAGAGGCAGATGCGTGGGTGGCACAGAATGTTCAGGAAAGGGATGCAAAGAATGTTTTAAAATGATTATGTCATATACAGAGTACAGAGTGTGGAAGTGCAGGTTTTATGTGATTTGCTTTCTTAAAGGCAAATCATAACTGAATTAGGAATGCAGAAGTGACAAGAAAGATAAAAATTAGAAAACTCGATTGAGAAGAGATCTTTAAAATGAATAATTCAAACAAGTACCAGACAGACTTCTGTTTTGTAACATAAACACTGATTAAAATTCTCAGTGAATCGCATGCAAAGCTGACATAACATTATCCTTTAAGCTCTTTTGAATTATTGTATTATACTAGACATTATAGATGATATAAATCTTTACCTTGGAAGAAATATTATCTAATTGAAAGGATTTTTAACAATAAATCAGCTTTGGCTAAACACTCTACAGAAATAACCCATCTTCTAACCTGTTTATCCAGAGCAAGACTGTGGAGAAGCTGGACTATCCCAGCAAGCTTTGGGTGCAAGGCAGGAAGTGAGCAGATACACACATACACTCATACTCACTCACTGAGGATATTCTTAGGAACACTATACTAATACTGGGTGGTGCTCCTTTTGCTCTCAAAACAGCCTCACTCACTTTGTGTCCTGGATTCCAAAAGATGTTGGAAGCATTCCTCTGAAGTTCTGGTCCATGTTGACATGTTTGTTTCAAGCATCTTCTTCAGATTTGTCAGCTACAGATTCATGCTGTGAATCTCCTGTTCTACCACATCCCAAAGGTGTTCTGTTAGATTCAGATCTGTGACTGGGAAGGCAAACTGAAGAACACTGAACTCAATATTATGCTCAAAAAATTAGTTAGAGACAATTTTTGTTTTGTGAGATGGTGCATTAACATGCTGGAAGTATCCCTTAGAAGATGGGTAAATTGTAGCTATGAAGGGATGCACATGGTTAGCAACAATACTCAAATAGGCTGTGGCATTCAAGCAATGATTGATTGGTAGAACTAGGCTGTGATGGAACCAGGACTAACACAAAGACACAAGCACAGTCATGGATGGATGATTTATTATCCACAATACCTCCACAAAGCACCAAGCACAAGTTATCTCTCTTCCACAGTCCACCTCTCCTCTCACCACCACACTTGCCCTCCTCCAATCAAGTGTTGCTGTCCATCCTCCCAGCTCTGACTCGTCTGGACAAGGGAGTGCAGTCTCTTTTAATGAGGACCCGGGAGTGCTTCCAGTGCCAGGGCTGCTGCCCTTTGGAAGTATTTCCGGGTCATATGGAGGTCCAATATAGTAGGGAGTACAACTCCCTACACTGCCTTCTGGCACAACCGACAGACCCCAGCAGGGCTGTACTGCTGGACTACCAATCCCTTCATCCCCTGCTTGTTCCTGAACGGGTGCCGATATGAAGGGCTGCTGCCATCTAGCAATTGGAGGGAATAAGCACTTCTCAGAGACAGTCCTTCCCTGTCCTCTCTTATCCTGATCAATGAAGGTATTAAGCGCATGTCCGGACAGAACACCTGTCCATTTCTTTGGGGCTTCCCTCCCGGTATGAAACCATTTTCTCTGGCTGGGATATCCATCCATCAGGGCCTTGTATGGATGCAACATCCTTCCCTGTCTTGGGCGGGATGCCTTTCTGTTCATTCAGGTCCTCCCGTCTGGGTAAGGGATCTTCCCGACTTCATGCTGGGATGTCTGTCCATCCCATGTGCCTCCTACAAAGTGTGACAAGAAAACATTCCCCACACCATTACACCACCAGCACCAGCCTACTCTGTTGACATGAGACAACTTGGGTATATGGATTCATACTGTTGGCACCAAATTATGACATTACCATCTGTGAACCTTAGCAGAAACTAACACTCATCAAACCAGGCTATGTTTATCCAGTCTTCAACTGACCACTGTAGCTTCAGCTTTCTGATCTTGGCTGACAGAAATGGAAACCAATGTGGTTTTCTGCTGTTGTAGCCCATCTGCCTCAAGGTTTGCCATGTTATCTGAGTTAGCATAGCCTTTCTGTGAGCCTGAACCAGTCTGGCCATTCTCCTCTGACCTCTTTCATCAATAGTGCATTTTTGTCCACAGAACTGCTGCTCACTGGATGTTTGTTGTTTCTCAAGACTGTTGTGCATGAAAATCTCTGGAGATCAGCAGTTACAGCCTGTTGGGCACTAACAATCATACCACAGTCAGAGTTGCAGAGATGTCATTTTGTCACCATTCTGGTGTTTGATGTGAACATTAACTGAAGCATCTGTACATTATCTTATGTATTGCACTGCTGCCAAACGATCGGCTGATTAGATAATTACACAGTTAAGCAAGTGTACATTGGGGGTGAATTTAGCATTGCCAGTCCACCTATTTGAGTGATTGATGGGCAATTGGATTATTAGTATATTAATGATAATTTGTATTTACTGGGACACCGAGCAGGGCATATAAAGAATTAAAGCAAGATTTTATTTTTATTGCAGACCAGGCTTCTGTACGTTCATCAATTTGTATCAGTTTCCAGGGGCCTCATACATAAATGGTGCATACACACAAAAATGTTGTGTACACCTGTTTCCACACACATTTTGAGATGTATAAAAACTAAACTTTTAATTAAACTTTTAATTTTAACTTATTTATTTTGTCTTTTTTCTCTTTCTTCACGTAAAGCACCTTGAGCTACATTGTTTGTATGAAAATGTGCTATATAAATAAATGTTGTTGATGTTGTAAACTTTGCATAAAGCCACGCATATTTTCACGGCAGCCTCACACTGTGCATACACACATTTCTGCTCGGTTTTGCAAATTGGCGGTACCCAGCATCAAAGCAGTGCTACTGTTTCTGTGTCATTTGCCTTCTTTTTCATATTCACATCCATGACACGGGATTCATCAGATATACTGAAATTAATTGCATATCGTTTACAAATTTAATTCAATTGATTGTAATTATTCTGTTACAATATAATGGTGCACTGAATCTCCAGACTATTCCAACTACCATAGCTACTTTAGCGTTGTTAGAAAAAATTGCAAATGGAAGAATTAGAAGAGAATGTGTATTTATAGATGATGACAACTGGCTTCTAAGTCGATTTCAGTTTCCAAGAGCTAACTTTTTGGAACTGTGTGCTGAACTGGCATCAGCTGTATAGGATCATCCTTTCTGCTTGTCATCCAGATATACAGTATAATATTTCTTTACACTGTGGTTGAACTGTGAAACATGAAAGCTCAATTTGCTGTACATCCAGTTTTACACATTTTTCGCACATTGCTATTTCAACAGCGTTGGACAAATTACATCAGCCAGGGATGAATCACCAAAAGAATCAGCTGCCATTACATCATCTATAGCAGGAGAGCCTATAAGAACAGCCGCTCCAAACTGTCACAGGTGTTTTTTCCAACTAGTGCGGCAAAAGGCAAGCAGTCCTTTTAAGGATAGCTAGTCACCTCAAAAAGCAATGTAAAAAGCAGAGAATCTATCCATTGTGGCACTCAGCGCTGACACTACACTATAAAGGCGAGTTCAAAGAATGGATTTATTTGTGTAAAGAGAAAGCATTAATGTGCTGTTCTATAGTCCACAGAAAGTGTGTTGCATTGTGCAAGCACGTAGCATGCTGCATAATGTGGCACAAAATCATGGCTTGCTAGTACCCGAAGAGATATGGTATGATGAACCTGACCCTGATCCACCAAATAATCTACCAAATTGGACAGCGTTACAGCTTTGTTTGAATGTAATTAGCAGAATGTAAAAACAGGTAATCAGATGCAGCATTTATTTTTTAACCATTTATTTTATTTTGTGGCCAGTATCACATAGTACAGCCCTTATATTCCATATGTCATTGGCCACTTCTCTCATAGCATCCAGTATTGCATTCTGTGACTCCAGAGCAGTGTCCATCAGTACACAGCCAGATGGTCGCCCAGCAGTTAACGAGGCAGTGGTGTATGTGCAGCCAGATCCCAAAGATGTGCTGGGCACAGCAGCACCATCATCTCGTTCCTCGCACAGGGGTCAACTTTTTTAATATTGTCTGAAACAGATTAAAGAGATGGTGGGCTGCGACTGGCCTTCTCATGGTGACTTTGATATCTGACCACTTCTTTTTTATTTTGGGCACTGTGCCACTTTCTGAACTTGAACTTTTGAGTGTTTCTGCCACTCTGTATCACTCCATAGCTTCCTTTTGTTGCCTATACCAGTGTTTACGCCAACAAATAGTACGTTTTTCCTTGCCTCCACTTCACTTTAGCTGAAATTCTTAATTTTTTCAACGGCTATTTATATTGATTTGTATATTCAAATATGCAAAATCCTGGATGGAGTCGGGGTGGGGCTGCAGGCGCATGCACATGCGTAAAATTTCACTGTCATTGGGATTTATAAAGGGAAAGTGCGTGGAACTTGGCATACCTACAGCTTTATGCTGTATGCAGTTTTGTCCATACATCATGTTTTAGTATGAATTCTACACACGGAGTTATGCTTGAGGCCCCAGGTCTTTATAGCTTGTATATTTGCTGCCCAGTACTAAAACTGAAAGTTAGGTAGCTCCATGCCTCTTCTGCTTTAGGTCATTGTACAGTCGCCCTTTGGATGTGTGGATGTTGCAAATTCCAAATAAATGAGGTAAGAATTGAGTCAAATTTCTTAAAGAATGATTTGTTAATGAATATGGGGATGCTCTGAAATAATAAAATAAACTTGGGAAGGATGTTCACCTTGACAGTATTGATTCTCCCTGCTAATGTCAAATGGAGGGTAGACCATCCGTTCACATTTGGTTTAATTTTTTCCAAACAAATAGCAAAATTTTGTTGAAAAAGATCTTTATATTTACTTATGCTATATACTCCAAGGTATTTAAACTGATCTGATAAAATAAATGGGATGGTTTCCAGTCTAATCTAGTATGCCAGAGAGTTCACTGGAAAAAGCAAACATTTAATCAAATTAAATTTGAGTCCAGATATCTTCTGAAATTCTGCTAGTACATTAAGAACTACTGTGTAAATAAGTCTGTGGATCTGATATATACAGTACCAATCATCTGTATATAGTGATTTTTTCTGTTCAAGTCCTTCTCTGATAATGCCCTTTATCTCTGATGCATTTTGAAAGTAAATGGCGAATGGCTCAATAGCGATTGCAAAGAGCAATGGTGATATGGGGCATCCTTGTCAAGTACCATATCCTAATCTGAAGTTGTTTGAAATAATGTTGTTAATGAAAATAGAGGCTACTGGACTAGTATAAAGTAGTTTGATCCATGCACATATGTCTTTACAATGTGGTGAATAGGTTGTCTCATTCAATCTTATCAAATGCTTTTTCTGCATCCAAAGATAACAAGATCTCTGGTGTGTTAGATTTTATGGGTGAGTATATTACATTAAACAAATGTTGAAGATTAGAAGCTAAGTGTCTGCCTTTAAAAAATTCAGATTGGTCTTGTGATATTACAGAAGGAACCACTTTCTCAATCCTTCTAGCTAGAACTTTTCAGAGTACCTTAACATCATTATTCAGAAGTGAAATTGGTCTGCATGATGTACATTGTAACATGTCATTATTTTGTTTGGGAAAGATGGTAATTAATGCTTGGCAAAAAGTTTGAGATAGAAGTTTGTTGTCTTTATCTTCTATAAACGTTGCTAATAATAGTGGAGCTAACTTATTTGAAAATGTTTTATAAAATTCCACTGGGTAGCGATCAGGACCTGCTGCTTTTCCACTTTGGAGTGAGTTTATAGTGTCCTGTAATTCTGAGAGTGTCAGAGGTTTGTCCAGTTCCTCTGCACTCAGAATATCTAGTTGTGGTATTTGTAATGCAAGAAATTCCTTAGATTGAATCTTATCTTCTTCAAACTGAGTAGAATATAAGGACTTTCAGTATTCTCTAAATGTGTGGGTTATATTTTTATGGTCAATGACTTTATCTCCATCTGTGTTGGTAATTTCTGCTATTGTGTCGTGAACTTCCTGTTTGTGGATTTGTTGAGCTAAGATCTGGGGGAGGGATTGGGGAGGGGAAGAAAGAGAGTAAGTTACTTCTTAATCATCCTTTTAACCCCAACCACTGCAACTGCCAATATAATTATAAGCTCCTTAACCATAATACCTGATAGTAATATGATACCTAGGTTAAAGCTATTGTGTGAAACAACATACTACCTTTACTTAAGATTACAAGATGTCAAAAGCAGTGTCTCTCTTACCAAAGAGTGAAATTTGTCAGCTGGAATGTCAAAGTTCTCAATAACAATCTAAAGAGAAAAAGGTATTTTCTCACCTAACAGGTCTAAATGCCAAGATAGTATGTTTACAGGAGACTCACTTAATAAGTAAGGACAAGTTTTGGTTGCAAAGAGATTAGATTGGCCAAATTTTTCACTCTTGGTATACAAAGAAAACTAGAGGTGTGGGAATTTTAATACATGAAACAAAATCATTTGTAGAATGAGACGTCGTATCTGATGCTAAAGGCCAATATGTCATGGTGACGGGTAATTTATGCAAATCTATTTTGTGATAAATATCTGTATACGTAATGTGGATGATAGAGATTTTATCCAAACTGCATTTGCATCTCTTCCTAATATGACCACTCATAAAATTATAATAACCGGAGACTTTAATTGTTTTAAATCCGGTCCTGGATAGATCTTCAACTACAGTGGTGATAACATATAATACTGCAAAAGTAATCACACATATTGTAATAGTTCATAACTTATCAGAACCATGGAGATTTGTAAATCCAAACTCAATATTTCTTCTTCTCATTAGTGCATCATAGTTATTCAAGAATTGATTATTTCTTTACAGATAATAATTTATTGTCCATTGTCAAATCCTGCAAGTATAACACTATTGTTATCTCCGACCACTCCCCTCTGATTGTAAATCTTAAATTACTATGCCCTACACACTCAGATTGTAGCTGGCGTCTTAACCCCCTGTCATTAGGTGATGAGAACGGTACAGAATTTATCTCCAAGAAAACTGATTACTTTTTAGAGTCAAATGCATCCTCAGATGTCTCTGAAGGAATACTCTGGGAAACTATGAAGTCATTTTAAGAGGACAGATTATTTCATATCTTTCCCACAAAAATAAATTGGAAACCAAGAAGGCGTCAGAGTAAATCAGTGAAATTACCAGAATAGATCAAGAATACGCCAAGTCTACAAATGAGGTACTTTATGGAAAAAGACAAGTTTTACAATCAAAATTTAACCTCTTGACAACAAAAGAACCAGAACAGCTCATCTTTAAATCACAACATCATTACTATGAACACGAAGAGAAGGCTAATGAGATCTTACCTTTGAAAATCTAACAATTTGAATACACTTTTATAAAAACAATTAAGTGGGTATTGTAAGAGCCAATCTTAGAAAGTTAAAGTTAGTTCATTTAAGTGTCTACTAATTTGAATATAATATCAGCTTCACATAGTTCCTTAGCTTTTGGTATAATCTTTTACCCCCTGTAAGTTAGCATGAAATAGAGATTTCGTAGCTATTCCTAACTGAATGTTAATTAAGACAGTTTAGATATAATCTCACTGATAGAAGCATGGACTGTCAGATTAGTTTACAAGTAGAACATTGGCATACATTTTTCTGAACATTCTGATTGTTTCCTTATCTTTCTACAAATGTTATTGAACATATGAAACTATGACTTAATGACCATGTTTAGTGAGAAATGAAATAAGATAAGTAAGTCTGAAACAGAAATTTGTTTTTTTTCATATTTAAAAAGAGTATGTGGGGCATGGGAGGAAGATGGTTTGGTCCTTAGTTTTTATAGATAGAAAACCAGTTACTTGAGTATTTCACTACAACTGTTTATTTCAAATACCAATGAAAAATAAAAAATAGTAGAAAGTAGAAGTAAAAAAGTAAAACGTAATAAAAGAATAAAAAGTTAAAAAAATCAAATTACATTAATGCCTTGTTAAAAACATTATTATGATTATTATGTTATTACATTATTATATTATCTTCTAACTTACATGCTATAAACGTTGCTTCTTTGCATTTTTTTGGGATATTTTTCTCTTTGTTGTTGGTATATATTACATGCTGCTTTTTTTTGTGCATTTTCTTTTTTTTTAACGTTCATTATCAGCTCTTTTCTATCGCGATCTAAAATTCAATGTTCTTGATTAGATAATTTGCTTTTCTGCCTTGCCATTATAACCGACTGTGTTGAAATGCGAGTTAGCACTGAGGGTGTCACTGCGTGGTATGGAGAGAGGATGTGCGCAGTAGGAGTAATGATTGGATGAGCAGTCTGGAGGGGGTGTGGTCAAGGCTGAATAATGTGGACACAACGGAACACGTTTTTAATGTAATAGAGAGATATGTGCATGTGACTTCAGAGGCAAAACCTTGGCAAAAATAATTTTCCATGATTGCTAAATTTTTCTGCACTATATTCTCGATACTGCCTATATACTTTATCTTCCTAACTTAATAAATTAACAAATCTTAACAAGACTAAAACTTAATAAAAGAATACTCATCTATTTACATGAACTATGAAATGGACCTTAACAGCAAGAGTTAACATCATAAAGTGTCTACTATGTGTCAAATATTCAGGAAGCCAAAAGAGCCAATTATCTTGGAACTATCAATCACCATTGTTTTTTGTGCAATTCACTTTCAGAGAAAGTAAAATTGAAATCCAGAATGCTAAAGTGCAATGATAAATTATTTTATACATGCTATATGTATTGACACCTTTCAGTAACAAAAACAAAACAAAAATGATAATACCCTTTGTTTTTATGTGTTGTAATCATTTAGGTTTTATGGTAAAATGTTCCTTTCAGATCACATTTTGATTGCAATGACTTTATCTTCTAATAATAATAATAATATAAATTATCATTAATAGCAATATTTTTCTTGACAGAATCAGAAGATGAGAAAGCAGTTCTTGTCCACATATATTGCTGAGTTTGGACTTGTGGAACTAATGCTTAGAAAGACTTTGTTTAATAGTAGACACCAGACACCGGAAACAGTAGTAGACACTTAAAATGAGGCACAACTTTTCAGCAATTGAAACCGTGTTGAACACAGCTAATCACCAGCAAACTGTCGGCACAAACCGTTGGGCAGGTACTCTTAACTCTGTGAGTAGGCCAACTTAACTGACTTCAAATAGTGCTGTCATAATCGGTCTTTCCTTTTTCCTCTCGAAGTATCCAGACCCTGAAATGTGTTCTTGATAGGTAGAATATGTTATGTACTGTGAAAATAATGTTTTATAAACTTCTAATACTTTTTAATAGTGGAGAGCAGCTCATAACTATCACAGGCTGACTAGAAAAGCAAACATTATAAGCCAAAGAAATGTGTGTGGATTGTGCGCTGACATTACAGCTGCCTTCTGTGTCATAACTTATTATAAGCCAACATGGTACAGACACAACTGTATATTTTACATTTTTTGAGAAAAGATTAGCAATTAGTATTAAAGACAATACTTTATTTTCATATGGGATAGTATTGAGTGCCCCCTAGCTTTACAAGGGACAATGCTTGTTACTTGTTTTTGACTGTTTCTTAAACAAAAAGGAGGTGTGCACTTATGCGAAAAAGAGATTAATTATGGCCTAATGGAAGAAGACAGCACTTAAGCCAATTCATACTGGTGAAATTTACACAAATACCAGCTGTTAATCATAATACAATATTGTCAAACCAGTTTAATTAAATTCAGTGTCAGAGGGATTTGGAGCCTATAGAAGAAGCATCAGGCACACAACAGGAAACAGCATAGGGCACCAGTCCATCATTGAGCCCACATACACGCACACACTCGCACTGTCATGAACCATTTAGAGAGTAAATTTTAGAGTCTTATGCTCTAAGGAATGCTTGGTAAAAGACTTGTAAGTCACTATGATTTGAGGTTAAAATGCAATTGTTACAGCACATAATTATTTTGCATTTTCTGAATGACCTTATTATGTTCTTGTTCTCATATTGATCTTTACATTTTCCAGTCGATTAGTAAGCAAACTAGTTATTTTGAAAAATATTTCATAGCAAGCACTATTGTAAGCCACTTCAAAAAGAAAATATACTTCCACAATTAAAGGTAATTGTTTGCTCTTGATAATCTAATATAGTATGTGCTGCTTTTCCCCCCAAATAATTCTAAATATAAAAAAAGAACTTGAGTTTGGAACCTACAGGAAGAAGGCTCATTTTGCTTTACTGAAGGAAAGTGTATAGAATATTATAGCATCAGATACACTACAAGCTTAACTTCAAATTTTATCTTTTTAAAAATTAGATTAATTGGACCACAGTTCTTCATGGGACCCAAGGTTTAACTTTACCAAACAAAAGGATGAAAAATCAGAATTAAAACATATAATATAATTTAAATGCTACATAGAATTCACTTTGTGCTTTGGAATTAAACATTTATCTTACCGTCAAGCGCTTCAAAACTCAAGCAGGCTGTAACAGAAGTTGTTTAATTCTGACAGTTTATATTGGTGTTTGGGCATAACATATGAGCCTTTGAAAAAATTAAATAAAACTCAATGAAGCAGAAATAGGTTATCATTGAATCTTAATAATATATAAAGCACAGTCGATGTATGTATGTTTGTTTGTCTGCCATACAAATCTGCACCGGGTGTCCATTCGCCACCAAACTGGGGATGGGGTTCCTTTGTGACCAGGAGGAGGTCATGGGGTATGTTTGGTTGGGAAAAATGTTTGTGGTTAAGCGCAAGATACCTTTTCACCGACACAGCGTTCGGCAGATGTCCCCGTACTTATCATGCAGGCTGGCTGTCTGCCAACAGGAGAAGGGATCCGGATGCAAGACCGGATGAATCATCTCAAGAAAGGGAAACCAGGCTGTCTACCAAAAGAGAAGGGCTGCTGATGTAACAGCAGATGAAACATCTGAAGAAAGGGAAGGCAGGCTGTCTGCCAACACAGTACAATTTCAGTGTTGGTCTTTCTGACTGACTGGTGCTATTTGTTCGCTTTCCAACGTATTGTAAATAAGGTAAACTCATCTCACTGTGGTGCTTATTCCGTACGTTATACCATGTAACACATTATAATTGTCCTGTTTTTTGGTAATATACCCATGCAACCGAAAAAAAGACGAAGAATTGGATGGCCCACTTCCAATGCCAGAAAAAAGACTATTTCAAGGGCGTCTGAAATGCCACAGCAGACAGAATCCAGACTGGAGGAACAAAGGAGTAGAACTGCTACGTCACGAGACAATGAAACTCCCCAACAAACGCAATCCCGTCTGGCATACCAAAGAATTACAGCTGCTACTTCAAGAGTCTATGAAACATCTGAACAAAGGGAAACCAGGCTGTCTGCCAACAGGAGAAGGGCTGCTGATGCAAGAGCGGATGAAACATCTTAACAAAGGGAAACCAGGCTGTCTGCCAACAGGTGAGGGGCTGCTGATGCAACACGTAGACAAATGGAGCACAATTTAAAAAATATGGCTTTCGTATATAACCGACAGATTGCATATCATGAACATCCTGTCACTGTTATTGGCCGAATGGATCATATCTGTGTTCATTGTAGAGCTCTAAAATGGAAAGGAGAGTCACCGGGATTGTGTTGCTCAAATGGGAAGGTGAAACTGCCATCTTTACTTCATCCAACTAAACCTCTACACTCTTTGATGTCAGAATCAACACCAATTTCAAAGCATTTCTTGAACAACATCAGGAAGTACAATTCCTGTTTTCAAATGACTTCTTTTGGTGCAACTAAATAAATATGAGAGAATGGGTTCATGCCCACATTCAAAGTGCAAGGTCAAGTTTACCATACAATAGGATCATTACTTCCATTAACTGATGGGACTCTTGAGTTCCTTCACATCTAGTTCATGGGAGATATTTCCACAACAGCGCATCATAGACACAGCAGAATACCGAATGTGAGACTGGACATTGTGATGGATTTAGAACGATTCCTTCATGAGAACAACACATATGTCACCCTTTTCAAGACTGCACTTGAACGTATGCCAACAGATGATTATAAAGTTGTCATAAGAGCTGACAAAATGCCACAGGGAGAGCATCACCGACGATTCAATGCTCCAACACTTGATGAGTTTGCCATTGTAATGGTAGGCAATGACTTTGGGAAACAGGACATTATCCTTGAGAAAAGGAACAGAAGTCTTTAGCGTGTGGCAGACACACACAGGTCGTATGATGCCCTTCAGTATCCACTAATCTTTTGACAAGGCGAAGATGGGTATTACTTTGGAATTCCACAAACAGATCCATCTACCGGCAACTCTGTTGCTGGCAAGAAAGTCAGTGCAATGTTGTTCTTTATGCTGCTGCTGGAGTATGTGAAGTTCCCCTTGGGATTTTTAAAGTATCTATCTATCTATCTATCTATCTATCTATCTATCTATCTATCTATCTATCTATCTATCTATCTATCTATCTATCTATCTATCTATCTATCTATCTTTCTATCAATGGACTTTTATACTTACCGACAAATGAGTAGAGTTTCTGAAGAGAATCACATCTTGAAATGCCAGCAACTTTTCCATCAATACATTGTGGACATATACGCTAAAATTGAAAGCGAACGTTTGCTTTACATTAGAATGAATCAAAAGAAGCTGCGAGTGGAAGAGTACACTCACCTTCGAGTTGCTGTTTCAAATGATGCTGATCCGAACCAGTTGGGAAAAATGGTGATACTGCCTTCAACTGTCACTGGAAGTCCATGACACATGCATGAATATACTCAAGACGCAATGACATACAGTATGTGAGGAAATATGGATGACCAGATTTGTTAATCACATTCACTTGCAATCCAGCCTGGCAGGAAATCAATATACACTTGTTTGAAGGTCAGTCATGTATTGATCACCATGATCTTCTTGCTCGCGTCTTCAAGCAGAAGCTTTCAAAGATGATGGACGTATCTTTGGAGAAACACAGTGTTGGATGTACTCTATAGAATCACATGTGTTGATATGGCTAAAACAGAAAATACGGCCCATTGATATTGACAATGTGATTAGTGCTGAGCTACCAAATCAAGAACTGGATCCTCGCCTATTTGAAATAGTTCGTAAAAACAAGATCCACGGCCCGTGTGGACACCTCAACAAACATTCTCCTTTCATGGTTGATGGAAAATGTTCGAAGAAGTATCCCTGAGATCTGCTTCAGGAAACACAGACTGGTCAAGCTGGATAGCGGATATCCGCTATACAAACGACAAAAACCAGGTGAAGGAGGTTTTACTACTACTATAAAAATGCGCATTGGTGGTGGTTACCAGGAGATTGAGGTGGACAACAGGTGGATTGTTTCCTACAACCCACTTCTATCAAAGATGTTCCAAGCTCATATAAACATGGAGTGGTGCCATTCTGTGCAATCCATCAAATACATTTGCAAATACGTGAACAAAGAAAGTGATCAAGCAGTATTTGAACTTAAGAAAAATGGTCCTATAATTGACGAGGTGCAAGCATTTCAACTTGGAAGATACATTAGCAGCAATGAAGCTGTGTGGAAGACACTTGGTTTTCCTGTCCATGAAAGGTATCCGACAGTTGTACATCATAGCGTCCATTCGGAAAATGGACAACGGATGTACTTTCAGCCCGGAAACTTGCAACAGCAGGTACAGGTCCCACCAAAAACAACACTTACAGCATTTTTTGATTTATGCCAACATGATCCCTTTGTGCAGTCAGTTCTCAACTGTGATGTGCCAAAGTATTATACATAGAATGTTCCCAACAAAACATTCCAAAGGCGAAAGCAAGGAACCGAAGTAGACGGGTATCCAAGAGTGTGAGCTACTGAAGCTTTGGGTCGTGTTTACACTGTTCATCCTTCAAACGCTGAGTGCTTTTATCTGCGCATGCTGCTCCATTTCGTCAAGGGGCCAACATCTTTTGCATAGTTACGGACTGTCAATGGAGTCATGTGTGAAACTTTCAGGGAAGCTTGCGAAAGATGAGGATTGTTGGAAAATGACCAACACTGGGACATGACAATGGCTGAAGCCACTGCAACACAGTCATCATTTAGACTAAGACACCTTTTTGCCGTATTTCTGACTACCTGTGCACTTGCTAGCCCATTTAAATTAGGGGAAAAATACAAAACAGGTCTTAGTGAAGACATTTTAATACAGCTTAGAAGACAGAATCCTGCTGTGACAGTTGACTTCTGTGAAGAGATCTATAACACAGTTCTGACGCTTTTAGAAGATCTGTGTCGCTCAATAGGAGGGAAATACTTACAAGTCCTTGGGTTGCCATCGCCTATCCGAGACTCAGGCGACAACCAACTGTCTTTTGAAATCTTACGCGAAACAAACTATAGATTCGAAGATCTTGAAAAATACATTTCTGAAAATGAGCCACGGCTGGTGACAGATCAGAGAGTTGCTTACAATACCATATTGAATCTCATACATACAAACAAAGGATCTATCGTTTTCCTTCATGCACCTGGTGGAACTGGAAAAACATTCCTCATCAACCTGATTTTGGCCAAGATTCGTCAGCAAAGGAAGATTGCACTGGGAGTAGCTTCTTCAGGTATTGCTTCCACTCTTCTTCAAGGAGGGCGAATAGCACATTCAGCGTTAAAGCTGCCACTAAACTTGGCTCATAGTGATAGTCCTGTATGCAACATTAGCAAAGAATCAGGACAAGCCAAAGTGCTTCAAAACTGCAGCGTGATCATTTGGGATGAGTGCACAATGGCTCATAGAAAAGCTCTAGAGGCTCTTGACCAAACACTACAAGACCTACGTTCAAACAACTCTTTGATGGGAAGAACTGTTGTTGGTTTAGCTGGTGACTTCCTGCAGACACTTCCCGTTATTCCAAGATCAACACCTGCTGATGAGCTGAATGCACGTCTTAAAGCATCGCACCTGTGGAAATATGTCAGAAACATTACGCTCACAACAAACGTGAGAGTTCATTTGTGTCATTTGAATCGTTGTCTAAACAATTGCTTATGCTAGGAGATGGGAAGGTTCCTATAGATAGTACCACCGGGCTGACTGAATTTGAAAGATCCTTTTGCAATATTGTTGCAAGTGTTCAGGAGCTTCAAGAAAAAGTTTTCCCTAATATTCTAGTGAATTATAAAACACATGAATGGCTATCTCAAACAGCTATTTTAGCTCCCAAGAATGACAGTGTGAACAAAATAAATATTCACATCCAGCAGATGATTCCAGGCAGCCCTAAAAATTACAAATCTATTGACACTATCATAGACCCTGGCTCAAGCTGTGTTGTTTCCAAGAGTTTCTGAATTCTTTGGAACCAGCAGGACTTCTCCCACACAATTTGTGCCTTAAAACTGGAGCACCTATCATGCTACTTCGCAATCTTGATCCTCCAAAACTGTGTAATGGGACTTGCCTTTGTGTCAAGACTCTCTATCCAAATATTATTGAAGCAACTATCATAACAGGCTGCGCAAGACATGAAGATGTTTTCATACCAAGAATACTGGTGATTCCGAATGATTTACCCTTTGATTTCAAACGGCTACAATTTCCTGTTAGTTTGGCTTTTGCTATGTCAATTAATAAGGCTCAAAGGCAATCACTGCAATTTGCAGGCATCAATTTGGAAAATCCATGCTTTTCACATGGACAGCTCTGCGTAGCATGTTCTAGAGTGGGCAATCCTCAGAATTTGTTCATTTTCACACCACAAGGGAAAACCAAAAATATAGTGTATCCAAAGGCTTTGGAATGACCACTTATATTATCTATTACAATAAAATGTGAATCAGAAAACTGTTTGTTCAATTTCTATTTTGTGTTTCTTTCATTTGGGAAATTCATTATACATTCCTGGGCAACGCCGGGTACTCCTGCTAGTATAGCTATAAAAATAACTTTCAACAATAATACCTGTACCTGCACACAATGCAGATGTGACAAATCTAAATCTAATATGATAACTCTCTGTTTTTTTTAGTGGTGGCTGGCACATACTTTAAAGATATGTTTAACAAGTAGCAAAGGATTATAATGTCGACAACCACATGGTGGAAAGCCACAGTAACACCATTACAAGTAGTACATAATGTAAGCAATTGATGAATTCATGTAATGTACCTATGCAAAAAGCTGTAGTCTAAAAGCTGTGTTTGAATCAGAGAATAATGAAAATTCACTAAATAAGTCATACATTCATCGACCCCATATATTCAAATGTATTTAACTCGATTCACGCTAATGGGAGAGTGCCTGAAACAATGGGCAGTGGATAGGGACTAAACATGAATTTGGTAGTAATCCATTGTAAGTCACAATCACACACACTCACTCACCTAGGGCTAATTTAAATTTTTCAGGGATGTGGGAGGAAATTCAGTGTACATGGAGAAAAGCCGACAAAGGTAAAAGCAGACAACACAACCCTAAAGCAGATAGTGTGATCACTGATCTCTTATATAATAAAGCACTAATGTATGTGTGTCCAGTACCTGTAAGCAAGCTGATTGGTCAGCTTGGCTTTGGTGTGATTGGTCAGTTGGACTGTGATGAATATAAAGAGAAAAAGAGAAAGTATGAGATGCATGAGAAGGAGTAAAGAAGTCTCATTCAAAGACTGAACGTATAAAACAGAATAGGAGGCAAAAAAGTGCTTCAAAACTAAGGACAGTCTGAGAAGCAGGCTTTACGGGAAAGAGCTTGAGAGAGTGAGCACCAGTGAAGAGATGTTCGTACACATGTGAATATAGAGGAAACACACTGAAGGTACACATGGGACTTTAGACGGTACACAAAGAACGCGTATTTTTAAATTATTCTATTACCTTCCTTCAACAGATATTGTGGCTAGTAAACGAGTAAATACAAAATAAACAAGTAAACACAGACAACATGTAATGTAAAAGGCAAAAGCAATTAATTAGAAGCAGACAGCACATGGGAGAAGAGGCCACAGATGAAGCTTTACACAATACCAAACCAAATGATTTTTCTATTCCTTTTAGTTACATTTGTATATAATGCAAGAATCACCTACTGCAACAGCCATGATTGTCTCTATGTCTATCTGCATGATGCATCTGAGATTCAAATCGACCAATTTTTTTGAAGTATGGCACACTTATTCTTTAAGGAAGGTTTTCAAGAAAGTTCCATTTTCATTAAGATATCCTGAGTTCAGGGCAATGTACACAGTTTTGAATCTTGCAAATGTACCACTGGAAACATTGGGAAATTTGCACACTCATCAGTTTTCAAAGAAAGAAATATTCTTAGTGACTTCAACTACAATTTAGTTCACTGATTAAGTTTTACCTTGACAGTGGTTAATTCAACTTATATATGTTTTTTTGTATTTTTTAGGATTTTTTTTACTTGTTTGACAGCCAGTCCTAGACGCAAAACAATGAGGCACTTATAGTCATGCATGCTGAAGCAAGTACACCTCACTATATAGAATTTTTACTTAATATATAATAATCTTTTACAATCTGTTACATGTATATTCACTTACCGGTCACTTTATTAGGTACACCTTGCTAGTACTGATTCGATCCCCTTTTGCCTTCAGAAATGATGTAATTCTTCATGGCATAGATTAAACAAGATGCTAGAAACATTCCTCAGGGATTTTGGTCCATATTGACATGACAGCATCATGCAGTTTCTGCCGGTTCTTGGCTGCACATCCATGATGCAAATCTCCTGTTCCATCACATCCCAAAGGTGCTCTGCTTGGATTGAGATTTAGTGACAGTGGAGGTCATCTGAATACAGTGAACTCATTGTCATGTTCAAGAAACCAGTTTGAGATGATTTGAGCTTTGCGACATGGTGTGCTATCCTGCTGGAAGTAGTGCTGGAATTACACTCTGCTCATAAAGGGATGGACATGGTCAGCAACAATACTCAGGAAAGCTGAGGCGTTTAAATGATACTAATTTGGTACTACGGGTCCCACAGTGTGCCACTAAAATATCATTCACAACATTCCACCACCAGCAGCAGCCTGAACCGTTGATACAAAGCAGGATGGCTTTCATGATGTTAACACAAAATTCTGACCATACCATCCAAATGTCGCAGCAGAAATTGAGACTCATCAGACCAGGCAGCATTTTTCCAATCTTGTATTGTCTAATTTTCGTGAGCCCATGCGAATCGTAGCCTCATTTGCCTGTTCTTAGCTGAGAGGAGTGGCACCTGGTGTGGCCCATCTACTTAAAGGTTTGATGTCCATTTAGAGATGCTCTGCTGCATACCTTGGTTGTAATGAGTAGTTATTTGAATTACTGTTGCCCTTCTGTCAGCTCAAACCAGTCTGGCCATTCTTCTCTGACCTCTGGCATCCACAAGGCATTTTCGCCCAGAGAACTACCCCACACTGGATATTTTCCCTATTTCAGACCATTCTCTGTAAACCCTAGTGATGGTTGTGTGAGAAAATCCCAAAAGGTCAGCAGTTTCTGAAATACTCAGACCAGACAGTCTGGCACCAACAAACTTGTCACGTTCAAAGCAACAAACACAAACAATTTTCGTAAGTTAATAGGTCAGTAAATAAAATATTATCTGCATTCTGAAATATTATCTGATTAAGATTTGGGTTAGCGTTGCAATGGTGTGACACAAACAATCGGTAACTCAGCTTCAAATATTTTTAATGCTAAAAGCTCTAAACAGATATTAGCAAATAAGCCTCTGGGCCCTGGTTACTACCACTTTACAGCTGCTAAAATACAAAAAACTAAATTTAGGCACAAATGTAAAAGATTTGAATCAGCAGACAGCCAGACATGTCATGAGTACATACATCACAGAGTAAACTATGTCTCAAATGAGCTAAGAAAAACCATACTTTAACACTAGAATTACCAAACCCTACGAAAAAACTTGCAATTCCCACCCACCTTAAATCCCTTTGCACTCTCCGTCAGCGTCTTTTGTCTTGTAAATGTGTCGATCAACACAAGCAGCACGCAGCCTGCTTTCCTGTCCCCCCACCCATCGCCGCAGCTCATTTCACAAAGAAGGTTCTCAGTGCTCAGTGTTTATATTGGAGTTAATTGCATGGACTTGTAGAGGGAAAATAAAATATCATCATTTGGAATGCATAAATTTCATGTGTGTTCCGTGTCTACAACAATCTATGTAAACACATTATTAAAACAGAGACGTTTTTCATGTTTTAGTAATAATTGACAAAATGGGATGGGATAGCAGGCTGCTTGTGCTGATCGACACATTTACAAGACAAATGATGCTGACGGAGAGGTGCGAAGGGATTTTAGGTGGGCCGGGATTACAAGTTTTTTCGTAGGCTTTGGTAATTCTAGTGTTAAAGGAACTTGAAAAACATAAGCGTTGACACCAATAGTAAAGAGTAAATAAATCATGTCTGACTTCAGGTAAGTGAAAGATATGCAGAAATTGTAAACCAAAATGGCTGAATAAAGCCTGAATCATTTGAAGGCATTACCAGTATTCAGTTATTAATATTATGCCATATTGTAGAATACATTTGGCAGCTACTGATTGACATAATTGACAAAAAATTGACTGGTATAGTAGTGGTTTCTTGAAGTTAACTTCTAATTGTACAGGACTAATGTTGCTGCCTATTCATGATAGCATTGTTGGTATCATACTAGTGCCACCTTGTTCAGGCGTCAGCTGTAGTTAGATGTCTGGGTGTTACCTTTAATTCCTCTCTGTCATATTTACCACACTATAATAACTTCTTTCTTTTGTCCTTTAAGGAATTTTGCCCACCTTCATCTATCTTTGACATCAGCAGTTGCCAAGTGTTTAGCCCATACTTTTATTACATCTAGGATAGACTTATGTAATGTCTTATTGTAAGGTCATCAAAAGTCCATTCTTATAACAAACTGCAGTATGTTCAGAACTCTTGATCTAAGGTTCTCAGTTATACCAAGCTCTGGGAACATATTTTGGAAATTTGTGGGTACTCCATTGGCCCCCAGTTGAATTTTGTACTCATTACACAATATTTCAATTTCTTTACAAAGTCTTAAATGAACAAACTCCATCTTATTTCTCTGAACGTTTACACTTATATGTTCCTGTCCCCCAACTCCAATCATTTCAGATCAGTCCCCTACTTATCATTCTGAGGAGTGGGAAGAGTACAATGGTAGATAGAGTCTTCTGTGTTTCAGTTCCAACCCTGTGGATTGCTCTTGTTCAGAAACTCAAAAAGTCAAGTATCTACCAGTTTTAAAGAAAAGAATAAAGACACATCTGTTTACTAAATGTTTCATATAATTTGCTTTCTTATCATTTTCTGTTATCTTTTTTGAATGTTTACCTATTTTTGATATGCTTTTTACCACATCCTTGGGCTCTGAAAACTGAGGTATAAATAAAAAGTATTATTATTACTATTACTAAGAAAGCTTAACCTAATGGGATGTGATCTATACACATAACAAAGATTTTACAGCATTCTCTTCAAATGTGGCATGACTGGTTTGTTGGTGTTGTTATAGTGTGGTTCATTATTGTCAATGACAATATAGAGGAAAAAAGAGTACTTCCCTGATAATGTGGTTATTATTTTTAACTGTTTTAATGAACCTTAAAGAATTACCATAGGAGCACTTCTGAAATATTTTGGATAAAGTACACAAAGAATGATGAAAATGTCGGTGAGTTTTGTTGAGAGAGTCAGGCCTCACTGTATGCAAGCATCTGAGTCAAATCCATAATTTGCATAAACTTCTCACACTATAAACACTTCATTAAAAATAATTTAAGAAACACTGGCAAATAGCCCACTATCTGTGCTCAATAAAAAATTGCTTATATTATTTAATAAATAAATAAATAAATATATATATATATTAGAAAGTACCACGGTCTATATCATATGCAGAGCAGATTCATGTCCTATAGCACTAACCATTCAGCAAGTAATTTAAAAAATAATGAACATTCTAAATAAATTTTGTTCCTAACTGTGCAGATACCACAGACATAGCTCTCTATTCTTCTACCACTACAACCCCCTGCTGTGTATTTATTAAGCTATTTTTTATTTAATGATGTGGTTGTTATTGTTATATTATTACTATTGATGCATTTTATATGCATATTGTACAATTTACATATTGTTAATATATACTACTGCTACTGAGGTACACTTCCTTTTACACTCTTTGTTAGTTTGCATTTTAATGCCTTTAAAATAGTTGCTTCGTTGGGAAATATAATCTTCTCACTTTTATTTGTACTTCATAATCTTTCTTCAATGTCATATCAAAGTTTTTATGGCTTTATACTGTTTCATATCTACACTGATAAATATAACTGCATAGGCAGCCTCCCAGGTGGGGAGGGTGTTTTTTCCAAAAAACTGGACTTTTTATTTTTATTAGTTTACCATTTTTTTAATTTTCAATATATGTTATATATTTTCCTGGCCTAAGGGTGAAAAGTCAAAATTCAATAGAGATCTAGTTTTTGAAAGAGGAACATCATTTTATACTAGTGACACAGAATGATTAAAAAAATTTTTGCGGTCTCTTGTTCTCTGTGTACCTTCAGCGCCTTTCCTCTGTTTAGCAGGTACAATATGTCAACATCTCTTCACTGGCACTCACTCTCTCAAGCCTCCTTTTTAGACCGTCTTAATTTTCACGTCGCCTTTCTTGTGTCGCTTTCTCCAGTTTTATACTTTCAGTCTTTGAAGGCATCTCACTCAACACGTGTCTCACACTTTTACTAACGTCTCTTGTCTGGAATTCCCTCTTTCGAATGCATTCCTGTAAAGCCTACTTCTCAGACCCTGTCATTATTTTTGAGGTGTGTTTCTCACTTCTTTTCTGGTTTTATATTTGGTGTATACTTTAATATACTTTATACTAAGGGTGACTCTTTCAGCATGTCTTGTACGCTTTTATTCCTTTTTGTGCGTCTCACACTTGCACTTCTTCTTTCGATCGCATTGTTAAAAATCCAAACTAACCAATCACACCAAAGCCAAACAGACTAATAAGATTTCTCAGAGGGACTGGAAACACAGACAGTAGTGTTACATTATATAGTTGATTATATTCAGTGCATAACTTTGTCTTTCATTGTAATTGTTAAAACAGTCAAGTCAGTGTTAAAAAAGCAAAATGTAGCCAATGTTTTTGTTCATTGCTAAACTAAATAAATGAACCTGTGAAATAATTGTAAAATTGACACAATATTTGATAACTAAAACATAATATTGTCATACTTTTCGACATGTAAAGCAGGAGCAGCAGTAAAACAAACCTAAACCTTATTATAAATCAATAACAGTAAATGGCATTTTTCAGCTTTGGTTGCTCCACATGTTGGCTCAGTATTTCATCATGGTTGGCTGGCAATCTCATTAAAGACAGGAGGCTCCCTGAGTTCACAGATTTACTGCTGCCTCTAAGACCACTACAACCACAGCAGTGCATGGCCTCCACCACAGACTTTGGCAGATACTTTCCTTGATGTTTGCTGCTCATTTTGTTTCCAACATGACTTAGACCTGACAGTTTGTTTTTTCCCAAACTAGACTAGACAAAAACCTTGGCTCTTGTGAGTACAGCTTAATGACAAGCTTTGTGTTCATGCTTGCCTATAACATTTTACTCTACTTAACAAATGAAGAACTGATTAATACCCCCATGTCACTTTCATTTGTAAAGAGAGCACAGCAGACACAAATGGCACTATCAAATTTTGTGTTATACACCAACCCAGAACCATATTTTTCAAGCCTCCTAAATTTGAAGTTCCAGTGATACACACCAATAAATGTTTTTGTGTGTTTTTTGTTGCTTTGTCATGATTTCTTAGTAAATGATATTTCTGACCATCTGGCATACAGTATATTGTGTTCTATGGTTAATCTGTAGAAGCAATTTTGGAATCTAAATATATAAAAATCTAAATCCCTTACCATTTCCTCACTTTCATTTGGTTTGCATAGGTGAGGTATTGCACATGAATACAGGAGCAAATTGTCATCAATAGAGTTGACTATAATAGGTGAACTGATTAGTGCATAGTTTGTGCTATTAAACATGTAGCCATATGAACTGTAGCAGAAACTAATTTCAGAACATATACATAAATATATATACACCCACCTGACAGTAAGTCTAAACTTTCCAAACCAGGAGGAATTTAAGATGTCCCTGGCTGATTTTCAGATTTATCTGTGCCTGAAAATATGATTAAGTGTCAAGTTCATATGCTACCACAATCACAATCTTGTTATATTCCCATTCATTTAATATTTAAAAATACAAATGTTACAGCTTTGTTGCAGTATAATTATTATCTCAAATAATGTGTAATTTATACTTGATTGATTATTCAACAGTCTCTGTCAATAACATTGCCTTATAATGCAAGTGAGTTGCATATGGCACAGTTGCCCAACCTCTCTTATGGCATGCTGTTTTTGTCAAAATGTGAAAAGATTAAAAGCAATTATTAAATTAATAATCATATGCAAAACTTTAGTAATATTTGTAAATAATACATTTTTGAAAAACTGCAAAATTATATATAAAAGATTTATTAAATTGTAAAAATAAAAGATGCCTAGGTATCATGGGAAGCTACATTAGCATTGTATTCAGTTTCAATAATATACTTGCTGTTTATTTCTCTTTTTCAGGTTTTATTTCAAAATTACCCTATTTTTAAATACTCTTAATATTTCATAGTAGGACTTTTCCAGAAGTAAATTAATGAAAGCGCGATTTATTTTAAAAAATTCCTTTTCATGCTGGTTTCGTTGTCGCTCATTCAATTAATTATTTTTCCATGTATATCATTGCAGTTTTTCTAAATTTAGTGACTCATTTATATACATCACTACATTTTTGTAATGCGATTATCTATTTCATAGTTGCCTTTTTATTTATTTAGTTTTGGTACAAATACCTTTCCATAAATTCCTTCCAATCGCATTTTCCAGCCTAAATTAATACACCTGACTCAAATACCTCAATGCACTTTCTGAAACACAAGAAGTGCTCAACCAAATTTTAGAGACTGATAAAGTTACAGCAATAGAGAAAAATATTAGCAGATGTCAGATAATGGCTTCCTCGACTCAAAGGAGCTGTCTAATTAAATGATAATTTAGCTAACACTGAAAGTCTAGTTGGAAGCCTTACCTTATCTTCTTGATTTTCAGAACAGTTGTTCTATATTCAGAGACCATCCAGCCAACCATTTACATTTCCTTTTTCCTTGCTCCTTTTGCCCCATTTTAAAAAACTGCCGATTTCTACAAAAGTATACCATGAATAAACCAGCTGTTTCACCTTGGCTGTGCATTTTTTCGGTATTTCATTATGTGTATCATTCTTAATTCACGTATTTTACTTGTGTGTTTTCTGTTTGTTTTAAACAAAACACCATGCGTTTATTATGCTTTATACTTTTTGGACCACTAGCACTTTGGGGTAGGTTGAACCATACCTGACACTGGCAAATATTAAGAAAAAATTAAAATGGTGAAATAATGCAGACATTGGATGGAATTTAACAGTTGTCACACACAAGTGCTTAGGAGGCAGCCAACAAACCCTAAGGTGAGTTATACTATAAGGGACAAGGGGTTGATTGAATGTACTAACACCTCTCTTTGACCATTAGGACTCTGAAGGAATTGCTGTTGAAAATGTGGCTTTGCAGTCATATGTGAATAATTAATTAAAAAACAGTCATTTCCACAAATACTATCCATTAGAAACACTAGTAATGTCTTGGCTGTATTTTTAAAATCGGTTTAATGGTATTTTGATAAAAAAGGTATTAGTTTCTGTCAAACACATAGGCATTTCTGGGTGTTCTCAAAATTGTAACTTGCGCTGTATATATGTATGTATATGCACCGACTGTCTGTGTATTGTAACTGCATGAAATAGAGTTTTAAAAGGTGTTTCAATGTAGATTTGAAAAAGAAATTTTAAGTTACTCACATAGGGTCAGTCAATTTAAATGTAGGAACTGAGTGAATTTTAAGTTGGTTAATTAATTGCCAGTTTTGCCTTCAGCAATACTTTTAATTACTCAAATGATTTGGCAAGGCTCCTACTTTATTTATCTTACCTTTCTCTGTTGTAGGTGGGGTCTCTGGCCTTTAGACTTATATCAAGGTAACTGAGGCACACTCGTTTTAAGGAACAAAATAAGACAATGTATTAATAAACACAATGATTATAGAAGTATGATAAATATATAGCACTATCACATATAACCAGACGGACATGTAATATATCGGCAGGCAGTTTACTGGTTTTTAGATTTGTACTTTATCTTGGCACAGATAAACAGTTTAAGATACCAAATCTTTAAAGATTTTGTTCAGTGTTTTATGGAGTTGTTACTTTGTTGTTGCTTTGGGTTCATGTGGAAGATTCTTCATTCGTTGAAGTGCAATATTTCTGCATCATCCTTGTTACTGCTGTGCTTCTGCTTCCTTTAGCTGCCTTCTTCTTTCTTTTGCCACTTCAATGCAAAGGACATTACTCATTCTGGCCCAAGTGTTTAGATACTGAAGTTCCCATCTGAAAGTAATGGTTTTTCAGCCTCGTCAGACTACTGGCACACAGCTTTGGCTTGACAGACTGGGTTTCAGCTTCTGGTCCACAAAGAGAAGAGAATTTCACCCTTTCAGCTCTTTATAAAGAAGGTAGTACCCAGCTTGTTAGTTTTAAAGAAGATTTTAGAAAGTCATTTTGGAGAACAAAGTGCCCCTGGGAAGTGTTCCAGAGTTCTCTAGGCTTTCCTAGAGAACTTCAGTGAGTGTGTTTGATTCCCGTTTTCCCAAGCTTCACTTTGCTTCTCTCAATTCTCTACTTCTCTTTCTTCTTCTTTTTGCGAGAAGGGGTAAATGTGGTTTTAAAGGAAGTCTGAACCTTCTCCTGAGTGCATTAAAGTCACGTCCAGTTACAAAATCAGTGTCTTCTAATAGGGGAGTTCTTCTGTGTACATCTTAGTTGTCATCTCTTAAGTATTTGCTGTTTCTTGGGTCCATTTCACTCCTTTTAGATTAACAGTTCTGCAGAGGGGCCACTGCAGAGATGTCAGGTTACCTGTGATTTACACATTTGTTATCAGATGAAGTCAAGGCAGATCCTAGTAAAAGTTGGAGTTCAGTGACTTAGTTTGGAGTGCAAGTGGATGGTGTGTGCTGCTGGATGTCTACATCCCTGTTAAATCTGCTTTTTTGACAGGCCTGGTGTGCCACTAAAGCCTTGCAGAAAGGGCAATGCCCACTTTGTCCTTCATCAATATCTGCCAAGGGGGGAACAAGTTAAGATCACTGCTTAGGGTGCCACAAATGCTAGGGCCAACCTCTGAATAATATTGCTTAATTTATACTGTCTTCCCATGGGCTCACCACCTGTAGGAGGGGCCAAGGAGGTTGGGTGCAGTGTGAGTTGGGTGGTGGCCGAAGGCAGGGACCTTGATGGTTTGATCCTCGGCTACAGAAGCTGGCTCTTGGTATGTGGAATGTCACCTCTCTGAATGGGAAGGAGCCTGAGCTAGTGTGCGAGGTCGAGAAGTTCCAGCTAGATATAGTTGGGTTCACCTCGACACACAGCGTGGACTCTGGAACCAATCTCCTTGAGAGGGGCTGGACTCTTTACCACTCTGGAGTGGCCCCCGGTGAGAGGCGCCGAGCAGGTGTGGGCATACTTATTGTCCCCCGACTTGGAGCCTGTTCATTGGGGTTCACCCCAGTAAACAAGAGGGTAGCCTCCCTCTGCCTTCGGGTGGGGGGACAGGTCCTAACTGTTGTTTGCGCATATGTGCCGAGCAGCAGTCTGGAGTACCCACCCTTTTTGGAGTCCCTGGAGGGGGTGCTAGAGGCACACCTTCTGGGGACTCCCTCGTTCTGCTGGGAGACTTCAATGCTCACGTGGGCAATGACAGTGAGACCTGGAAGGGCGTGATTGGGAGGAATGGCCCCCCCGATCTGAACCTGAGTGGTATTTTGTTATTGGATTTCTGTGCTTGTCACGGATTGTCCATAACAAACACCATATTCAAGCATAGGGGTCTTCATATGTGCACCTGGCACCAGGACACCCTAGGCCTCAGTTCGATGATCAACTTTGTGGTCGTGTTGCCGGACTTGCGGCCACATGTCTTGAACACTCGGGACCTGTCAAGTGATCACGACCTGGTGGTTAGTTGGCTTCGATGGTTGGGGAGGATGCCACTCAGGCCTAGTAGGCCCAAACATATTGTGAGGGTCTGCTGGGAATGTCTGGCAGAGTCCCCTGTCAGAAGTAGCTTCAACTCCCACCTCTGGCAGAACTTTGACCACGTCCCGAGGGAGGTGGGGGACATTGAGTCCGAATGAACATTTTTGTCCTATGGGACTCCCGAGGCAGCTAATAGGTACCGGCAGGCCAAGCAGAATGCGGCTTCGGTGGTTGCTGAGGCAAAAACTCGGGCATGGGAGGAGTTTGGGGAGGCCATGGAGAACAACTTTCGGAGAAAATTCTGGTCCACCATCCGGCATCTCTGGAGGGGAAATCGGTGTAGTGTCAACACTATGTATGGTGGGGATGGTGCACTGCTGACCTCGACTTGGGACGTTGTGGGTCGATGGAGGGAGTACTTTGAAGACCTCCTCAATCCCACTAACATGCCTTCCAATGAGGAAGCAGAGCCTGGGGACTCTGAATTGGGCTTTCCCATCTCTGGGACAGAGGTCACCAAGGTGGTCAAAAAACTCCTTGGTGGTAGGGCCCCGGAGGTGGATGAGATACGCCCGGAGTTCCTCAAGGCTCTGGATGTTGTAGGACTGTCTTGGTTGACACGCCTCTGCAACATTGCATGGACATCAGGGAAAGTGCCTCTGGATTGGCAGACCGGGGTGGTGGTCCCCCTCTTTAAGAAAGGGGACCAGAGGGTGTGTTCTAACTGCAGAGTGATCACACTCCTCAGCCTCCCTGGAAAAGTCTATTCGGTGGTCCTGGGGCCTCATGTATAAATGTTGCGTACTCACAGAAATGTTGCGTACGAATGTTTCCACGCTCAAATCGCGATGTATAAAGCCTAAACTTGGCCACGCCACGTAACTCACGCACATTTCCACGGTAACTCATACCTTGGCGTACGCAATTTCTCTGCTCGGTTTTGCAGACTGGCAGCACCCAGCGTCAAAGCAGTGCTACTGTTCCTGTGTGGTCACCCTTTCTTTCTAAGCTCCACATTCCTGACGCGGCTTTATAAATACAGTACACTGAAATTAACTGCATATTGTTTATTAGTGTAATGCATCTGATTGTAATTAACCTGCGGCAATATAATGGGCCAGGGAATAGCCATAGTATTCCAAATACCATAACTGCTTTAGCGTTGTTACTCTCACTGCATCTTCTTCTTCTTTTTGCAGCTCCCGTTAAGGGTTGCCACAGCGGATCATCTTTTTCCATATTACTCTCACTGCACCACTCGGAGTATTTATATCACTGTATCTGAGTGTGAATCACAGCAGCAGCTGATCGGAAAGACAATTATCGGTATACAGTTTCAAGTACACACTACCTCAACCACGGCAAAAAGCGTCAAAGCCTTTCCTCTACGGACCTTGCGTTTCAGAAACAGTTTCATCCCAAGAACTATAAACGCACTCAATCAGTCCATCAAGTGCTCCTTGTAGAACTGTTTGTACTTATAAGTACAATTACCTCACTGTAAACTTACACTACAGTTATAATATTGCACAACCTGCCCTACTTTATAAAGCGCGTATGATGACAATATCATTTTTAAGATGAAATGCAGCAAAATATGTTGCTTATAGTATACAGATAAAACTTTAACTTCATTTAAATAATCTGCATTGTTAATAATTAAACATGTGAGGACACGGTGCCGCAGCGTATAGCTGGTTCACGGATAGCTCCTGCCTTGCGCTGTATTATTGCTGGTGCTGACGCGACACTGGAAGGATAGACGGATAGAATAATTAAACATGTACTATGAAGATATTTCAATGTTCCTTAAAGGTTTTGAAGAATCGGCGTTCTAAGCTTACAAATGGCTTAACATCTATGACAGAGCTGATTGTGTGGCGATTGGGTATTTGGAGAAAGAAAAGTACGTTTGAAAGAGACAGTACTGCTGTAATAAATTATTTCATCGAAGGTCGCACATGGCGCAGCAAGCCTCTTGCGTGAGATATGAACAATCACTGCGCCACCGTGTTCCCATGTTTAATAACATGCTTTCGTTGCTATCCTCATGAAAAAGATATCAGGTATACATCTCAGTATTTTAATTATTCAGAGAGCTGTAATATCTCGAATGTAATGGATTCTGTGTCGTGTTGGAGAAAGAGAAAGAACGGAAGCACGTAGTGATTCACACACATAGAGCACATAGAAGATCAAATACAGAACAAAGCATTTAACGTGCTACTTGAGAAACTAGTAAAATAAACGATTTTAAGATGAAGTTTATGATGTTCTACTTTAATGGCAAAATAAACTACGTGATTAAAGTGGAAATTTCGAGATTAAAGTGGACATTTCGTGCTTTTTTCCCACTGTGTGCCTATTTGTTTTGTCTGTTTCCTAATAAGCTTTCATATGACACTCAGACGGTGGGCTACGACTTGCTTTTCACGGCGACTTTGATATGTGATTTCTTTTTTATTTTGGGCACTGTGCGACTTTGTGAATTTGATCTTTCGAGTTTCTCCGACACTCTGTCACTCGATCAACTTTCTTTTGTTGATTATACCACTGTTTAAACCAACAAATAGTACATTTTTCCTTTGCCTCCACTTGGTATTCGCTGAAATTCTTATATTTTCCCCTGTGCTTTTCCCATTGTCTTTTCACAGAAGGCTATTTATATTGATTTGCATATTCAAAGAGGCGTAATTCTGGGAGGAGTTGGGGCGGGACAGAAGGCGCGTGCACGTGCGTTACTTTTCACGCTGATCGGGATTTATGTAGTGGAAGAACGTGAAATTTTGCGTGCGCACAGATTCCTGCATCTGGATTTTTCTGTGCGTACGCACAATCACGTTTTTGTGCTTACGCCATGTTATAGTGTGAGTTCTACGCACAGCGTTATACATGAGGCCCCTGGAGAGGAGGGTCCATCAGATAGTCGAACCTCGGATTCAGGAGGAACAATGTGGTTTTCATCCTAGTTGCAGAACAGTGGAACAGCTCTACACCCTTGGCAGTGTCCTGGAGGGTGCATAGGAGTTTGCCCAACCAGTCTACTTGTGTTTTGTGGACTTGGACAAGGCGTTCGACCATGTCCCTCGGAGAATCCTGTGGGGGGTGCTCCAAGAATATGGGGTACCAGACCCCCTGATAAGGGCTGTTCGGTCAATGTACAACCGGTGTCAGAGCTTGGTCTGCATTGCTGGCAGTAAGTCGAACCCGTTTCCGGTGAGAGTTGGAGTTGGGCTGCCCTTTGTCATCGATTCTGTTCATAACTTTTATGGACAGAATTTCTAGGCGCAGCCAGGGCATTGAGGGGGTCCGGTTTGGTGGGCTCAGGATTCGCTCACTGCTTTTTGCAGATGATGTTGTCCTGTTTGCTTCATCAGGCCGTGATCTTCAGCTCTCTCTGGATTGGTTCACAGCTGAGTGTGAAGCGGCTGGGATGGGAATCAGCACCTCCAAATCTGAGACCATGGTCCTCAGCCGGAAAAGGGTGGAGTGCCCTCTCAGGGTTGGGAGCGAGATCCTGCCCCAAGTGGATGAATTCAGGTATCTCGGGGTCTTGTCCACGAGTGAGGGAAGAATGGAGCGGGAGATCAACAGGTGGATCGGTGTGGCATCCGCAGTGACGTGGGCTCTGCATCAGTCTGTCGTGGTGAAAAAGGAGCTCAGCCGAAAGGCAAAGCTCTCAATTTACCAGTCAATCTACGTTCCTACCCTCACCTATGGTCATGAGCTGTGGGTAGTGACCGAAAGAATGAGATTGCGAATACAAGTGGCTGAAATGAGTTTCCTCCACAGGGTGTCTGGGCTTTCCCTTAAAGATAGGGTGAGAAGCTCAGTCATCCGGGAGGAGCTCAGAGTAGAGCCACTGCTCCTCCGCATTGAGAGGAGTCAGAAGAGGTGGCTCGGGCATCTGATCAGGATGCCTCCTGGATGCTTCCTTGGCACGTCTAACCGGGAGGAGGCCCCAGGGAAGACCCAGGACACGCTGGAGGGACTTTGTCTCTCGGCTGGCCTGGGAACGCCTCAGAATTCCCCCGGAAGAGCTAGTAGAAGTGGCCGGGGAGAGGGAAGTCTGGGCATCTCTGCTCAAGCTGCTGCCCCCGCGACCCGATCTCGGATAAGCGGAAGAAGATGGATGAATGGATGGATGGATGGATGGATGGAATATATACTGTGTATATTACATTAACTAGACAGCAAAGATTAAAAAAACAGTGCCTAGTTTTAAATAACCCAGTCTGGTCATTGGAAATTATGGAAAGCAATACTTTCTACAGACAAACAGAAACTTGGCATCAGCAGTCTGTTTTATTTATTTATTTTGTTCCTTTAACACATAAAATATACTGTATATAAGCCTTAGACTAACTGTGGTTTTGCAAAATATTTGTATCATTATTGATGATCATTTTAATTTTTAATATGAATAAAATGGCATGAGTTTCCATTTAAATTGAAGTCTGTCTACCTTGTATATATTTTGTTTTTCAATGGGAGATATTAAAGTACAATACAGTGTAAAAATGAGTCCAAGCAGTTATTACATAGTGTTTTGAAACTTTCTGAGAGCATCATAATCATCATAAACCTGACTGGTTTGTCAATTACTGTATATACAGTGATCCCTCCTCGATCGTAGGGGTTGTGTTTCAGAACCCCCCGCGAAAGGTGAAAATCCGTGAAGTAAAAACCATATGTTTATATGGTTATTTTTATATTGTCACGCTTGGGTCACAGATTTGCACAGAAACACAGAAGGTTGTAGAGAGACAGGAACTTTATTCAAACACTGCAAACAAACATTTGTCTCTTTTTCAAAAGTTTAAACTGTGCTCCATGACAAGACAGAGATGACAGTTCCATCTCACAATTAAAAGAATGCAAACATATCTTCCTCTTCAAAGGACTGCACGTCAGGAGCAGAGAATGTCAGAGAGAGAGAGAGAGAGAGAAAAGCAAACAATCAGAAATCAATAGGTGCTTTTTGGGCTTTTAAGTATGCAAAGCACCATGCGGGAAGCATCTCGCTTGACAAGGCAGCTGCAAGGAAGGGAGCAATGTGAAGGTAGTCTTTCAGCATTTTTTTGACGAGTGTCCGTATCCTCTAGGGGTGCGAACAGACCCCCTGCTCACACCCCCTCCGTCAGGAGCAGAGAATGTCAGAGCAAGAGAGAGAGAGAGAAAAGCAAACAATCAAAAATCAATAGGGCTGTTTGAGCTTTTAAGTATGTGAAGCACCGTGCGGGATAGCATATTGCGCAACAAAGTAACCACAGGTAAGCCCAGCAAGGAAGGGAGCAGCGTTTTCAGCGTTTTTTGAGGAGCGGCCGTATCCTCTAGGGGCGCGAACAGCCCACATGCTCACAATATATTTGAGGAGTTTTATTTAATATGTAATACGTGCTCTGATTGGGTATCTTCTCAGCCATCTGCTAATAGCGTCCCTTGTATAAAATCAGCTGGGCAAACCAACTGAGGAAGCATGTACCAGAAATTAAAAGACCCATTGTCCACTGAAACCCAGGAACCAGCAAAAAATCTGCAATATATATTTAAATATGCTTACATATAAAATCCACGATAGAGTGAAACCGCGAAAGTTGAAGCGCGATATAGCAAGGGATTACTGTACTCGTGGATACATTCTCCCACGGATAAGATGGGACTTGATTTTACCATATAATTTCTGGTATTTTATGTTGGTCGTATAACTCAAATGCGGAAAACTCATGCTATTGGTCCGAGAGATTATGATATGCTAATGCCCACCTGAGAGAATAACCACGGAGCACACTGCCTTTTGTTTTCTATGTGGGTGCGACAACGTGCTGTATCAGCACGTGCTCCTAACCTCTCTCTCTATCCCTATTGTGCCTACTTGACCACACGGTAATACCTGAGCTATTCTGAAGCAACTGATTTGTGTTATTTGTATCTCAGACCCTCATACATCTATATCATAAGAGCATCCCTTATCTACGATGGAGCGTTCGATCAGAAGAAAATATGAAGCTGGTTTTAAATTAAACGTCGTTGAAGTAGCGAAAGAAATTTGTAACTGCGCTGCTGCAACAAAATTCGATGCATCTGAGAAACTGATGCGAGATTCAAGGAGGAAAGAAGATATAAAAAAAAAATTGTCACATTTTTGAACGGACGTATAAGTCGGGGTCTGATTTTCTGATCGATTTTTCGAGTTTCAAGACCCGACTTATACGTGAGTATATACAGTAGATGGATATTATCAGTGGTCATCCTTTCAAAAAAATGAGCCCATGTCTCCCTTATGGGATTTCTTTATGTTCAGGAGGATTGCTAAATGTGATTTAATGAATGTTAACAGCACTCATGCAAATTAACATCAAGTACTTTGCAGTGTACTCTCATTCACTGCATTAATACATGGCACAGTTACAAAAATCAATTAGATTAAATGTAAATATTTTTGTTTTGCTAAAATTATGCTTTTCTTAAATCTAAGGAATTTTCCAGAGAGGTTAAAATTAGGTTTGAATAAGATTACTCCTTAAAATGATGTTTTTTTGCTAGTGCACCCTAAGTGCAATATAAAAACAATAATGCTATAGCTTACACTTTTGTGGAATGAAGCACTTTTCATATAGCACCATTATGCAATAAAATTGTTTATATTTAGTTCAACATTATAAAAATTTAGATTAAGATTATTTGCACAGTTTTACATAAAGAGTTAGTGATGACAATTAAACCAGCAACTTTACTATAGGCAACACTGCTTGCCAAACAAAGGCTGTCTATTGTGCTTAGCTTCCATGCTTAAATTTAGAAAAATTAGACTTAGTACATTTATTTTGTGTGTTTAGTACACTTGACCCTAACTTGAACTTGACTTGATATTTTTCACTGTGTAACTAACCAAATATGTAGGGCATTTTTCTGTACATCTGTACCTCCTTGATCTTCCACAACCTCAAAGATCTCATTTACATAGTACTCTCAAATGGCTAATAACAAACAGATATGCTGATAATAACTTTATTACCTTATGTTATTAAGTATTGTGTTCAGTGGCATGCATTCAGACTTCACTTGACTTTTAAATTTTCGCCAACTTCTGAATAGCAATGTCCTTATGAGTTATTTATCATGGTCATTAACATTCGTTTTCCTCAGTATTGTTACATGAAATGTTTGCAGTTATCTAAAGGATCTGTCACATTTTGCTGCATCAGAAGAAGCATGGTGGTGCAGTGAGTGGTGCTGCTACCTCACAGATTTGGCATCCTGGATGTGAATTCTATGCATAGATGTTACTTGGTTTGGTACTCTGTGGATTTTCATCAGGGTAGTCTGGTTTCCCTGCAACATCAACGACGACACGCTAATTAGGGGCAAATTGATCTTTGTGTGAATTTAAACCATGGGTATCTGTGTGGGTGGGTCCTGTGATGAACTGGCACTGTGTCAAGGGTATCTTCCGACCTTGCACCAAATACTGCTAGGGTGATCTGACACTGAACTGAATTGTATTAGCTGAAAATTCTTAATTGTGCAAAGTGATCGGTAAACTAATGATTGTGAATATATTTAATGAAATTTTTTTTTGGAACCAAAAGTTGATTTCATATTAGACAATTACAAAATATGTTGTTGCCTGTAAGCGTAATATAAAAATGTTGATTAAAAATACCTCACTTCATTACTAGGCAAATCCTGGGTGTACCATTTGAAGGTGCTATCACTGTACCATTTTACTGACAGAACACCAGCAAAAGTAATTGATCACAGATGGCATCTTCATGTAAATACAACTCTGCAAATAATTATGTTACTTTTCTAAGAGTACTAAGTAATTATAAATCTCTGAAAAATGTTGTGGCCAGATGTTTTCTTGACTTCAGTGGGAGGTTTGTCTGAAATGGAAGGCATTTGTATTATTATTTTTGTGCTGCAAAAACTTAATCAAGTGCAGTCTTCTTAAAAAGTTTTATATTTATTTATTTATCATTGAAGTAGTACTTTGAACTTTTTTTCTGACTAAAAATTTTCACTATAACTTAGAAATACAATGAAATAAAACAGTGCTGCATGGGAAAAAAACAGGAGAAATTCAGGTGTGTTTTTCTGAATTGCAAACAAAAAAAAAACTGATAACCTTGTGTGATAAGTACATAAGTTTAATATGTCGCTGTGCTCTGTACAACAAATATTTTATAAATCCACTCACATGTACAGCTAACACAAGTCCAGATTTAACACACAGGGGCTCATCATTTAGAACTGCTAGGCAAGCATTAGAAAACAAGAAAGGGACAACTACAAAAATGGGCATTGTACTATTTCTGTGTGACAGAGTCAGCATGACATTGGATCTTCTCTTTGCCTTGTTTGGAATGGCATGATTTACCTAAGTGGAGCCTACACATGGAGAAAGGGTATAAAACCTTGGAACTTTGCCCGGCACACTTCTGAAGCCGACAGACGGATGGGAGATGCTGTCATTCGATCCTGAAAATCCTTCCAACGCAGAGACGAAAATGGCAGACTCTACATGAGGTCTTGCATTGGCTTCCCATCTGTTATGCCGCGTAACTCGTCATTAAAGAAAGCTAAGTTATTTTCCCTTATTTGATTTCTTACCACCATATCACCTCTTTATAATATATCTATTTAGGTTCAGGTTACTTAAGATGCCGCAATTACAAAAGAACTTATTCCAACCAGGGAGCTAGCACCTCCTATAGGAAAACACATTGGAAGAAAGTTTCTGTTATGATGTCCTCACATTAGCCTAACATATTGTAGTTGAGAACTACTGCTCAATTAGGCTACACTCGGGACTCAAGAAATGAAGTTATGGGGTGCAGAGTGGAGTGGTAGTCAACAAAGTACAATAAACACTAGCGTGAAATTCATGAAGTTCAAGAGAGATTTGTTTAATTCTTAAAATCCATCCTTCCATCCATTATCCAACCCGCTGAATCCGAACACAGGGTCACAGGGAATTCTTAAAATACAGTATATAAAATATGTATGTTTTTGAAACTGCTCTATGACAACAAATTATCTATACTAATTAATAAAATCGGGATTAATAAAGTATCTATCTATCTATCTATCTATCTATCTATCTATCTATCTATCTATCTATCTATCTATCTAAAAGGCAAAGCCCTCACTGACTGACTGACTGACTGATTCACTCATCACTAATTGTCCAACTTCCCGTGTAGGTGGAAGGCTGAAATTTGGCAGGCTGATTCCTTACAGCTTACTTACAAAAGTTAGGCAGGTTTCATTTCGAAATTCAACGCGTAATGGTCATAACTGGAACCTCTTTTTTGACAATATACTGTAATGGACGGCAGCTCGATGGCCGTGGGAGGCGGAGTTGAGTGTCACGTCATCACGCCTCCCACGTAATCACATGAAAAGACTGTGAACGCAGTAGCGAGAAATGAAGGAAGAGCCGCAAACAGCGAAGAACAAAAAATTCATTAAACAATTGAGAAGGGAGCGAAACAATAAGAAGCGAGCGAGTGAAGCATACAAGCATCTTCATAAGGGAAACAAAGCACGGTGTAAAACGTACGTTTAAATTAAGTTTATAGAAACGCTCCCGCTGCGGATTGCAATAACATATTCGCGAGATAAAAGAACGCAGTAGGGAGAAATGAAGGAAGAGCCGCAAACAGCGAAGAACAAAAAATTCATTAAACAATTGAGAAGGGAGCGAAACAATAAGAAGCGAGAGAGTGAAGCATACAAGCATCTTCATAAGGGAAACAAAGCATGGTGTAAAACGTAAGTTTAAATTAAGTTTATAGAAACTCTCCCACTGCGGATTGCAATAACATATTCGCGAGATAAAACAACGCAGTAGGGAGAAATGAAGGAAGAGCCGCAAACAGCGAAGAACAAAAAATTCATTAAACAATTGAGAAGGGAGCGAAACAATAAGAAGCGAGCGAGTGAAGCATACAAGCATCTTCATAAGGGAAACAAAGCACGGTGTAAAACGTAAGTTTAAATTAAGTTTATAGAAACGCTCCCACTGCGGATTGCAATAACTTATTCGCGAGATAAAAGTTTAATGAGAAGACACGAGGTGTAAGCGAACCACACGCCGTAGCGCAACGTTAGGGGCTTCACCTCTGGCGCTGACGTTCGAGATTCGATTCCCGAGAGGGGATGCAATGAGTGTGTACGCATGAAGAGCACAGAATTAGGGCGAAACACGTGTCGCATACTTTTTGCATAATTTGAAAGTAAACAATTTCAACCATTCTATGATCTGCTTCTCGCAACTGAAAGACGGCACATGGCGGATGTTAGCCGACTTGCTGACTGCAACGTTAGGGGCTTCAACTCTGGTGCTGACGATAGAGATTCCATTCCCGAGAGGGGATGCAGTGAGTGTGTACGCCTGATGAGCCCAGAATTAGGGAGAAACACGTGTCGCATACTCTTTGCATTATTTGAAAGTAAACTATTAAATCCATTCTATGATCTGCTTCTGGGAACAAAAAGAGGGCACGTGGCGGACGTAAGGCGACTTCCTGACCAACCACAAGCGTAACCTGGCAGGTAACCACCCATACAGTCAGATTGTGATTCAGAAAATGAATGCCATGAATGTAATTACCACGATCTACATACTGTCAAATAAACGAAACACACGCCGTAGCGCGAGAGCTGTAAAAAGCGAGGTTCACAAAAAAACAGATCCTTAACAAATTGTTATTGGTATATTTTCGATTCGTTTAAAAAGGTTTTCTTTTCTTTTTAATAAAAAATTAAAAGCAGTACTTCGCCGCAATGAAGCGCGAGAATTTGGCTATATATATCTGCTTCTCGCAATTAAAAGAGGGCACGTGGCGGATGTCAGACGACTTGATGACCAAACATAAGCGTTACCTGCCAGGTAACCACCCATACAATCAGATTGTGATTCAGACTAGGAATGCAATGAATGTAATTACCCCGATCTACATACAAGGCGAAAGTCTTGCAACATTCAAAGATGATGGTTTGGGATAAGTACACCATGGAACATAAAAGAGCTTATGAAGCCTTGAACCGAAAAAAGCTCAGAGATCATAAAAAAAAAAAAATAGGAGGTAATGTCGTTTTACTCGCTGTAGATTTTAGTCAAACATTACCAGGTATTCCACGAGGGAGACCAGCAGATGAACTCAACGCGTGTTTAAAATCCATGCTTCTCCCACGGTCGGTTATATGTCACGTGTTCTCGGGTAGGTACACCAAAAAATGTATACATTTAAGCATGTAATGGGCAAACAAAAAATGAGGTATACCCGAAGGCACTGCAGTAGTACTTAATGTAACTTTACTTCTTAAATGTTAATATTTTACTGTTTAATAATTTATATGCTTCTTATATGTTGTTCAAATTCTTTTATCAAAATACCAGTGACAGCGCAATGCACGATAACGTGGAGTGAATACACCATACGCATCCGCCCACGGCCGCCCTGGTGTGCGCAGAAAGGAGTTGATTCTACAATAAAATAAAATAAAGATAAAAAGAGTAATACAATCATCACCCATAAAGCGGATAGTAGACGTGACGTACTATATGTGTACCAGATTTCAAGTCAATAGGTGAAACGGTTTGCGAGCTACAGGTGATTTAAAATCCTGGACAGACAAACGAATAGCCACGGTAGCAAATTATAGAAGAAGATTTTACTGTTCAATAATTTATATTTATATGAAATGTGCTTCTTATATATTACTTCATATTCTCATATGATAATGATGTTAATGTTGTTTATATTGATTTCTATGTTATTGAAAGTGCATATATGTGTGTATATGTATATATATATATGTATATATATGTGTATATATATATATATGTATATATATATATATATATATATGTATACAGTCATCCCTCACCTATCGCGGGGGTTACGTTCCAGAGTCCCCCGCGATAGGTGAAAATCCGCGAAGTAGCGACCTATATTTATTTTATTATTTATACATATTTTAAGGCTTTATAAACCCTTCCCACACTCTTATAAACCTTTCTCACTCTCTTGTTAACCTTTCCCACACTCTTATAAACACTTCCTATGCTCTTAAACACTTTCTACATTCTTAAACACCACAGACCAACACTGCACACTGCACGCAGCGATCAGACGTCGATGTGTCTGCACTCGCTTTGTGAAGGGGGGCAGCTGAACTCACGCTGAGCAGAAATGGACTTTGTGCTGCTTCTGCCAAAATGCCTGCTTGTCGCTCTGCGCGTTCAGAAGGAGGAGGAGTGGGGGTGTGTGAGGGCTGAACGCACGTTTGCTCAAACCCCCCCTCCCCGGAGGCGCAGTATGCTACTGCCACTTCGCATTGTCAAGGGGGTGGGGAGCTGAATGAACGCTAAGGAGAAGTGGACTTTGTGCTGCTTGTCGCTCTGCGTGTCAATAATTTTAAAGCCTTGTATTTTCCTGTCTCACTGTCTTGTCTTGCGTGAAGTTAAAATGTTTTATAATAGTGAGATGTTACTCAAATCCTTAGCCTGACATCCACATATCATATGTGTTAACAAAGTGTGTTTTTTAAGTTTACATGTGTTTAAAGCATGTGGGATGGGTATTTTAAGGCTTAAACTATAAAAATGTTTATTTGTATGGTCTTTCTATATCGCGGATTTTCTCCTGTTGCTGATGGGTCTGGAACATAACTTCCGCGATAGGCGGGCAATCACTTGTATTTAAAAACCCGCGAAGTCGTGAATCCGCGAAAAGTGAACCGCGAAGTAGCGAGGGATTACTGTATATATATATATGTATATATATAAATGTATATATATGTATATATATATGTATGTGTATACAGTAATCCCTCCTCCATCGCGGGGGTTGCGTTCCAGAGCCACCCGCGAAATAGGAAAATCCGCGAAGTAGAAACCATATGTTTATATGGTTATTTTTAGAATGTCATGCTTGGGTCACAGATTTGCGCAGAAACACAGGAGGTTGTAGAGAGACAGGAACGTTATTCAAACACTGCAAACAAACATTTGTCTCTTTTTCAAAAGTTTAAACTGTGCTCCATGACAAGACAGAGATGACAGTTCTGTCTCACAATTAAAAGAATGCAAACATATCTTTCTTTTCAAAGGAGTGCAAAGCAAGCAGTCAAAAAAAAAATCAATAGGGCTTTTTGGCTTTTAAGTATGCGAAGCACCGCCGGTACAAAGCTGTTGAAGGCGGCAGCTCACACCCCCTCTGTCAGGAGCAGGAAGAGATAGAGATAGAGAGAGATAGAGAGAGACAGATAAAAAAAATCAATACGTGCCCTTTGAGCTTTTAAGTATGCGAAGCTCCGTGCAGCATGTCCTTCAGGAAGCAGCTGCACACAGCCCCCCTGCTCACACCCCCCTACGTCAGCGCAAGAGAGAGAGAGAGAGAGAGGGAGAGAGAAAGTAAGCTGGATAGCTTCTCAGCCATCTGCCAATAGCGTCCCTTGTATGAAATCAACTGGGCAAACCAACTGAGGAAGCATTTGCCAGAAATTAAAAGACCTATTGTCCGCAGAAACCCGCGAAGCAGCGAAAAATCCGCGATATATATTTAAATATGCTTACATATAAAATCCGCGATGGAGTGAAGCCGCGAAAGGCGAAGCGCGATATAGCGAGGGATCACTGTATATATATATATGTATGTATATATATATATATATATGTATATATATATATATATATATATATGTGTATATATATATATGTATATATATATATGTATATATATATATATATAAATATGTATATATATATATGTATATATGTATATGTATATATGTATATGTATATATGTATATATGACACCAACACTCATAACAATGACAACACAATTACATTGACAATCATGTTATGTTATTTTTAAAATGTTTCCTTTACTTTTTCATAACCTCTTTAACACACTACTTCTCCGCTGCGAAGCGCGGGTATTTTGCTAGTACATTAATATAGAAGAGAGCATTAGTGAGTGTGCATGCCCATGCCCTGCTTCAGACTAATGCCCTGTCCAGAGTTGGTTTTGTTTTTGCAATAGATAGATAGATAGATAGATACATAGATATATCTTTATTTGACCCCTGGGGAAACTTACCTTTTCACAGAAGCTATATAAATAGAAAGATAAATAAATATATATGCGCACACGCACACTATGCTCTGAAAACACACCAGAATGTCTAACAAGGAAGAAAAATTTAAAAAGAAAGACGAAAACCTCTGACTTGGTTGTCCCAGTCCCAGTGAGGCATTATGTAGGCATATTGCTGTTAGTATGAAGGAGCCCAAGTAGCGTTTCTTGACACACTTTTGCTCCTTAATTCATTGGCTGAAAGTCCTCAGTTTTAGTGTGTCAGAGAGTGCATCTGCAGTATTTTTCAAAATGGCACTCAAGTCAAGTCAAGTTGGGGAGCATGCACTGGCAACCCCCCAGGCAGACACGCGGTCCAGTCCCACCTTCTGGAAATGATCCAACAATGATGATCCTATGAGCTGGACTAACCTCGGGGAACATGGCCGTAGTGCTGTAACTAACGCTCACTCACAATGCAGGTAATGTGCCTCATTCGGGACTCCATGAGCAACGGTACCCAAGGATTTTCCGGAGAGACACAGTACCAAAGGAGTCCAGTCTTCATCTAAGGTCACTGGATAACGTCCATGTCATGGTGCTTAGTTTTGTTTTAAATTATCCACGACCCTTTCACGGGCCCAGAGTGTGTCCCATAACTGAGCCTGCCCTTTTAATTAGCTTGTTAATTTAGTGGGTCTCTCTTGAAGTGATGTTTCCAGCCCAGAACTCCACAATGTAGAAAATCTCATGGGTCATCATAGAGTTGTAGAAGATGTAAAGGATGTCACTTCCCACAGTAAAGAAACAATCTCCTATCGCAGAAGAGCCTGCTCTGTCCTTTCTTATATAGTTCCTCTGTGTTCCGAGGCCAGTCCAACCTGTCACTGATATGGACCCACAAGTACTTGTAGGAGTGCACCACCACTCCATCCACTTCTTGAATAGTGACTGGACATAGAGGCTTTTTGGTGCTGTCCATTGTCTTTTGAGTGCCTGGCTCTTAAACTAATAACGAAATCAGGTCCTGTCTCACTCATTGTTCTTTATCGTCCCCCAAAATACAATGCATCCTTCTTATCCGATCTGATTGAACTTTTGACCCACCTAAGCTCTTACTCTCAGAGAATTATCCTTCTTGGTGATTTCAATATCCATATTGACATTACTACATCTAAATTGAGAAATGAATTCCTATCCTTACTGGACTGTTTTGACTTGGCACAACATGTTGATTTTCCAACCCACTCTGGCGGTCATATATTGGATCTGATCTGCACTTCTGGACTATCTGTTGCCAACATTTACAGCACTGATTTGGGACTCTCTGACCATAAAGTAGTATTTTTCACTGTTTCACTGCCTTTCCCTCCTCTTACCTGTAAACAACAAATTTCTTACAGAAACCTTAAAAATATCTGTCCCTCTATCCTTTCTGGATCCATTTCTGATCTGTTACTGTCTTAACCTATTCCGTCAACACTAGATAGTCTTGTTGACAACTATAACTCAGCCCTTCATTCAGAATTAGATAAAAACAGCTCCTTTAAAACATAAGGAGGTTTCCTTTAAACGTTCAGCTCCTTGGTATAATTCAGAATTGTGATCTATGAAAGCAGCTGGCCGATGCCTTGAGAGAATGTCACGTAAGACTGGCCTCACCGTGCACATCCAGGCTTTCTGTGACCACCAAAGAGCTTACAGAGAAACACTAACTGCTGCCAAGAACACCCATTATGGCAGAATAATAGAAAGTGGCCACGAACCCACATCTGGCCCAACTACCTCTTCTACTGAAGTCTGTGAGGAATTCCTCCACTTTTTCCGTAACAAAATTAAAGATCTAAATAATTCAACAAACATAAATACATCATCTGTTTATATCTCTCCCTGTTTTCCCACTCCATCCAGCTCCTTCTCTAAGTTCTCACCAGTCACATCTGCGTTTGTTAATAACCTGCTTTGTAAAATGAGGCTGACTACTTGTGTACTGGACCCCATCCCCACCACACTATTTAAATCCTGCCTTCATGCCATAATCCAAACTGTTACAGCAATAATAAACTCATCCCTTGACACTGGCTCTGTGCCGTTCAGTTTTAAAATTGCTTCTGTAACCCCAATGTTTCAAAAGTCTGGTCTTGATGCTGACAATCTTAACAATTTCTGGCCTATTTCCCACTTACCTTTCCTGTCAAAAGTTCTTGAGCGTGTTGTAGCTTCCCAACTCACCAATTACCTAACCTCTAATAATTTGATGGAACCCTTTCAGTCTGGTTTCAGAGCACAGCACAGCTGTGAAACTGCTCTGCTACGGGTAACCAATGATTTGCTTATGGCAGCAGACTCTGGACAAACCAGCATATTAATTCTGTTAGACCTCAGTGCAGCATTTGACACTGTCAGACATGACATTCTACTGTCCAGAATGGAGAACATGCTGGGTATCTCTGGCACTGCCCTCCAGTGGCTCAAGTCCTATCTGACTGATAGGCAACAGCAGATCCAGCTCAGCGCCAGTCACACAAGGAGTCCCTCAAGACTCTGTCCTCGGTCCTCTGCTTTTCTGTATTTATATGCTTCCCCTTGGCCATATTATCCGTAGCTATGGACTGGGTTATCATTTTTATGCAGATGATACTCAACTCTACTTCAATGTTAAAAGTGGAACTTCATCAGAGCTTTCTCAGCTCACAACCTGCTTTAGTGAAATTAAAACCTGGATGGAGCAGAACTCTTTAAAATTAAATTGCAATAAAACTGAACTCCTGCAAATTGGGACTAAAATGGAACTTAATAAAATGAGCTCCTTCCCAATCTACTGTATCTTGGCGGTGATCTCATCAGACCTGCCTCTACTGTAAAAAATCTTGGTGTCATTTTTGATTCCTCCCTCTCTTATTCTGCCCACATAAATCACATTAAGAAACTTTCTTACTTTCACCTCCGTAACATATCACGTGTTCGCTCCTTCCTCTGCTTCTCTAATGCAGAGAAACTTGTCCATGCTTTTATCACATCCCGCTTCGATTATTGTAATTCCCAACTGGCAGGTGCCCCTTCTAATCTTATATCACAGCTCCAGCTCATTCAAAACTCAGCTGCAAGAGTCCTTACTCGAATCAGCAGCAGCGAGCACATCACACCCATCCTGCTCCGTCTTCACTGGCTCCCTGTGTCTTACAGAATCGAATATAAAATCCTACTAATAACCTACAAAGCCTTAAATAACCTCGCCCCAAACTACATCAGTGACCTTCTCCATCACTATGTGCCTGCCCGCCCACTAAGGTCCTCTGATTTTGGCAATCTTGTTGTACCCCACACTAATCTACACTCCATGGGTGACAGGGCCTTCAACTGTATAACGCCCAGACTCTGGAATGACCTACCAAAATTAATCAGGTCAGCTGACTCCATGAATTCTTTTAAAAAACAACTCAAAACTCATCTGTTCAGGAAGGCTTTTAGCTCTACTTGACTTTATTACCCTTCTCTCAGTTTACTTCTCTGACAAGATGCTCATGTAACCTGTATGTGTGTGCTCTGCCATCAATTATGTTGTCTGTTTTTTTTTCAGAATTCACTGTCTTAATCTTCTTTATTTATTTATCTGGTTTGTACAATGCTATATACTGTATACCCTGCCATTCTTTATTATATTCTGTAAGTGCCTTGAGCATGGGAAAGGCGCTATATAAATAAAATGTATTATTATTATTAGTATTTTTATTAATAACCTGTTCCTTGGTTTTGCTGATGTTAAGATGCAGATAATTCTCTTTGCACGAAGAAACAATCTCTCCACCTGACCCCTTTACTCTGTCTCGTCCTCTTTTGTCAATACACTCTATAAGTGCAGAATCATCTAAGAATTTCTGTGTAGTGAAATGATCTGGTGTTATATTTATAGTCAGAGATATACAACTTAAAGAGAAAAGGAAACAGGACTGTTCCTTGTGGTGCTCCAGTGCTGCTAAGAAGAGAAGGGATGAGCATACTGTATGAATTTTCAAACAACAAAATGGCACATTAAAATATCTAAAATAAATGTGTTTAATATGTAAAAATAATTACTTCTAATGTACACAGAGTAACTATCATAAAATATTATGCTTCAATATGCATCCATCCATCCATTTTCCAACCCGCTGAATCCGAACACAGGGTCACGGGGGTCTGCTGGAGCCAATCCCAGCCAACACAGGGCGCAAGGCAGGGAACCAATCCTGGGCAGGGCGCCAACCCACCGCAGGACGCTTCAATATGCATATTCTGGCTTTATTGTAGATTTTTTTTATTAATGTACCTTCTTGTTATGTTGCACATACTGTATAGCTGCATAATTACTAAATTACCTATTTCATACATCAGTAGGAAATTATAATACACATCCTTCACTTTTATTTTCATTAGTCGGCAAAATTGTTTCTTCACCGCATATAAGTATTTACTTATATAATAAATGTACTAATTTGAATTTAATTGATTATATTTTCATGATGGCAATCCAATTGTTCTTTAAACAGCATTTTACAAACTGTAAATGTATTCTTATTTTAATATAAATATGTTTTTTGATAGGGCGGCACGGTGGCACAGTGGGTAGTGCTGCTGCCTCGCAGTTAGGAGACCTGGGTTCACTTCCTGGGTCCTCCCTACGTGGAGTTTGCATGTTCTCCCCGTGTCTGCATGGGTTTCCTCCCACAGTCCAAAGACATGCAGGTTAAGTGTATTGGCGATTCTCAATTGTCCCTGGTGTGTGTGTGTGTGTGTGTGTGCGTGCCCTGTGGTGGGCTGGCGCCCTGCCTTGGGTTTGTTTCCTGCCTTGCGCAATGTGTTGGCTGGGATTGGCTCCTGTGACCCTGTAGTTAGGATATAACGGGTTGGATAATGGATGGATGGATGTTTTTTGATTGTAAAAGAAGTCAGTACTTCCATAATATGTTTCTTCAGCTGTGAGAGTGCTCTTTCAGTGTTGTCATAGCATTATATTCTTATTTAAGTCTGGAAGCTGCCTTTGTTTATGTATATTTCTTCATACTGAAATTTTTTGCTGTTTATATTTTTCCATGAGAGACTGCAAACAGATCACAGATGTAATATGTATGTTTACAGTATATATACATAACATTTTTATTTTTTTGTGTTTTGTGTAGTGCAAAAGTAAATTTGTAAAGGAAAGAAGTTAAAACCCTTTTACAAAGAAACAATAACCAGATACATTTATTCTCATAATTAAGAAAATTTGTTAATTGAAGCCTTTCAGGAAAAACCACAAGCAATCCTGGAATATAAAACCAATTAAGGACTAAATTTCCAAGTAAATCATCCATGTCTCTCAATCCACAAACATTTAAGATGGATATGGAGAACAGCCACTAGAGTAGCACAACCCCGAAAAAAAAACTATTTCTTTTAAACAGCCCTGCCTCTCTGCTGAATTGAGAAGCAATTGAAATAAATGGTCTTTTCAGGGGCCACACTGTGCCTGGTCAATCTGTTGCAATTTGGGGCAAAACTGGTGTAGCGTTATCATAAGAATAATGGCATATTTTGGGACTCTAGAGTTTTTATCTATCATTTTTATTCGAATACTGCATATCTTTATTTGTACTTGGGTCTGTGGGTGGCAGGTCGCTTGGCACATCTTCATTAGTAGGCTCATGGTCAGTGTGTGAGAAATACTTCATGGTAATCACGACATCCTGTTTGCTGAATAATGAAATCTTGCTCTTATACTACAGAATATACAGTAAGATATGGAGAATGTTATCAGTTGCTTATTTTAAATATATGAATTACATTACACACAGTATGCAAAGAAAAAATGAGCCAGAAAAGTCACTTTTTGTGATATGTGCTATTTGATAAAGACTGCTGCAGCTTCTCGTTTACAGTACTATTTATTTTCCCACTAAAGTCTAAACAGCAACTTCTTTTAAAGTGCAGACAGTTGTCTTGTCTGTTCCTGCACACTGTTAGTGACTGCTGGGAATTGAAGTCCTCTTGATAGTACTGTCACAGGATCCCAGGGACAGGACTGGGAAAATAAACAGTTTTTTTTTCTCAACTAGTGCTTGGTATAGTAGAGAAAAACAAAGTATATCATTCACCTAAAAATATTTTGAATTTATACTAGGAAGCAAAACCAGGCTGACGACCAGGGTCCTGATGTTTTTCAATTGAACTATTAGCCTGTTATCACCTTTTACATTAATTATGAAAGCGAAAGATATTTGCGTGCTAAACCATATAAAAGATATTACAGACTATGCAATCATTTTTACACTTTTTTATTCCCTGCATTATTTTAGATGCCCAAAACCTGTTTCTTTCAGCTTCTTTGATATTCACCAGTTTACTTTCTCATTCTGAATGGAAACCTCCAAGTTGTGTTTCTGCTACATTTTTCAGTATTGGGATATATTATCTGTGCCCATTAGGCTATTAATAGTTGGATATTCACTCTGATTACTGAGGGACAGGCAAGTGAAGCACATCCTTATGGACCATTTATATTTTTTTCAAATCTGTTTAAGAATCAATAAGACTGCTGATTCCTTTTAAGTCTCCCTGTTAATTTATGGGCTTTAGTGCCTTCAAAAGATTTTTCTACCATATAAGAACAAGTGAATAAGAGTGTGGTGGAAGAAGTATGGAGAGCACCAAGGGTGAACTTGTTTAACCACAGATTAAATTGGCAAGCCACAAGTGCAAAATAAAGATAAGGATCACTTGGAAAATGTGTGCATACAAATGTCTGGATTTATAAATGAAAATTTGATGGGGAAATATGTATATTTTTAAGGCAGCTCTGACCCATCTGTACACAACCTGTTAGAGAAACTGGAAAATGACGACACCCATGATCAAGCAAGAAAATGTAGCCAAACCAACTAAATGACGACTCACGTGTAATAATTCATATCACTGATATTAGAATGTGCGTTGTTGTGACAAACATATTACATCTTGTGGAATATCAGCCCCAGACACACACAGGCACAAAGACACAAGTGCATAATACACCCTTTTATTTTCTTTTTCTTAGCACACAGTGCACCAATCACTACCAATAACCTCAGTTTCTTCCTCTCTCTTTCTGTCTTTTCTTCTTCTCTTTATCAGCTACACTCCTCCACACAAGCTCTGTCCACCACCTCCTGACTCCGACTCCTGGAATGGAGTGAGGCAGCCTCTTTTATAGTGCACCTGGAAGTGCTTCAGGTGCACTCCGATCTTCTTCCGGTAGCACTCTGAGTGTGGCGGAAGTGCTGTAAGGGTCCCCGGAAGTACTCCACATGTTCCCAGATCCTCTTCTGGCAGGCTGCAGTCCATGTCTCATGGTCCTGACGCAATCCAGGTAGGCTGCGTCCTGGGGGAGGTATTGTTTTCGATATGTCCTCTTCCCCAGTCCTTTATTATCGAGGTGTCCCGGCCAGGCAAGGGTCCCAGCCATCTGCCAAAATCTTAAAAACGATGATGTACAGACTGTATTTTAGTTCCTTTTTAAGAGGGTAAATGCTTCATATTTGTGTGGAAGAACATTTTTTTTCCATCAGTTTATATTCTCTACCTGTTGTCATTTCTCAAGGAACTGGCTGACAGGTCAGAAATATCTCAGCCAAGCTTCACTCTATCATACTCACTATCATACTCACTATATTGGTAGCCATAAACCAACCGGTGATGTACTACACCCAGTTTTTGTATGGTAGGGGTGCACATAAAATCTAACATGTTTTTGCCAACATAAAAAGGCAATTTGCAGCAATGTCTAGATCTCCTCGGAGCAACTGACTTAATTCATATTGCATTAAGGGCACCTAGTGAGAGCGAAGCTGCTTTTGCTAACTGTAAGTAGTTACATTCTACACAAATAATTCATGATGCCATGAAGTGGCTGAAAAATGTAATTTCTCAGTGCCCTGGGTCAACCCATAGTTCATTTATTTTAAGTCAAAGATGTTTTGGTAGATGTGACGGTACTGTATGTGATGAGTGGCTTGTTGGTAAGATAATTGGCTAAACCCTCAGTGTTTCATATGGCCCGTGCTATTCATTGTAACGTCATATGACATTGTAATGTCATTACATGTGCCAGGTGATAGTGGCCACCCGCACAGACACTGGCACCTTCTGTTTTTCTCAGACCCTCAGAGTGCAGAGGAGAGGTGCAGTAATGCCAAGTATGATCTTGCTCTCTCAGCTGCAGAGTACAGCCAGATTCTTTTGAATGCAGGTGGCAGCGGCTTGACGCATCAGGTTGGAGACTGCTATACTGGCCAATGAATCAGAATCAGAATCAATGAAGTTCTGCAACTGAGATTGATGGCATATGTATGAGGCTGATAAGAATGCTCCATATATGGATGTTTCAGGGTTGCGTTCAAATCTTAATTTAAAGATTAGCAGGGGCCAAACCAGGAATCAAACAATCATGTGGCAAGACTTAAAAACCTAGGCAAAAATTTATTATTACACAAAAGCACCCGTAGAAGGTTTAAGATTATATTCACACACTTAATCAAAGAGGGAAATGCAGAGCTGCGTTAAATACTGTTGTGGTGATATAGTCACATGGTTCAATTTCCAGGAATGTGCCACCTAACAAGCGGTCATCACATCATGTCCACAACTATCCAAAATGGTAGCACCTGCTAAACAACAAGATGGCATTGTAGTACTTCCAAAACATGACCATAAAATAACTAATCCCAAATCAAAAATTAAAGTACAAAATAAATTTGAAACTTAGTTCTAAAAGGTTCCAAACCTCAGTTCCTTCAATCCAAAGGAAAAATATATATAACAGCCTAGAAATGTATAAAGCATTGCAAACATCATAAAAGAACTTGGGTTTGGTTAGATGAAATTTCACTGAAGCAGTGCAAATGGCAAACCTTATATCTTTATTCAGCAGTAAAAAAACAATGAAATTATTATAGAGAATTATTAATGAAAACCTACTATGTTGTTTCCAGCTGAGACAGTGAGGTGTTGTTAAAATTCTCTCTAAGTTTTGCAATATATTTCAGCTTTTGTAAGTTGTGCTATGGACATGCTGTGTGGCATGGGCTTATTGTACACTGTGAATGAAGTGGTTTGTGAATCGTGGCTTCTGCTTTTATTCCGGAAAGGAAGTTAGGTTTTTTGGGTCTATCAGATGCGTAGCCATCATCCAATTGACTGTTTACCTTGCTTTTTATTGTGACTCTTTCAGTTTTTGGGCACATATTTGTTTTGTGTTTCCTTTTGTTTTTTTCTCACTTTTGTACAGTAATTGTTTTAAGAAGCAGCTGCTGATCGCATTGGACCTTATGAGTAAGGTTGAGCGAACGCTGGCGTGACTGGTCGTTGCTGCTCTCCGGTAACTTTTTAACTTTTTATCTTTTTTAACTTTTTTACGATTAACTTACAATCTAATGGACTAAGCAGTTGTTTTCATTTTCATTTCGGGCAGATTTATTCGTTGAATTTTATTTTTCAATCATTTAAAGCTAGACTTATTTCTAGCTTGACTGCTGATTTGGCTGTGTATGGACTATTCTTAGGCCTATCACCGCATTGAAATTTACCTGGCTTTGTTCTCCGGACATTTGAGTTGTGTGCGTTTTTGCTTAACATTTGGACCAGTAGGATATTTATTTGGTTCGTGTTTGTTTGGTCCCTCCTGTCGCTTGCTATCCTATCTGCGACAGGGCTGCTTCAGTACTCAGCTGCCGAGCTACTCCGACTCTGCTTTCACCTATTCGAGCTTCTGCTGACTGGTCTGTATCTCCACCCAGACATTGTATTCCTCCCCCGTCGGAGTATCCAAGCTGACAGTTCGAAAATAATAAACTCCATCTGGTCCAGTTCTCGACGTCCTCCACATAATTTAGGCAGAGTCGATGACCACAGTGTGTTAGCCAGCCTAGCCCGGTCGGCTAACACCATTGCTAAATGCGATAACGCCATTGTTAACTTCGGTCTGCTGAACATCCGCTCACTCACGAGCAAGGGGCCTCTCATCCACGATCTCCTCACTGATCGTAAGTTTTACCTTTTCTATCTAACTGAGACATGGCAACTACCTCATGACTTTTTCCAACTTAACGAATCTGCTCCCCTGGGGTTTATTTACATCTCTCAACCCCGTGGATCTGGCCGGGGAGGAGGTCTTGCGTTAATATATCGTGAGAAATGGAAAGTCCTGCCGTTGTCTGTTCCTGCCTTCAGTTCTTTTGAATCTCTTGTGTGTTAATTAAATGGACCTATTCCTTCTATTAGTGCAACTGTTTACCGGCCCCCTAAACCAAATAATGACTTTCTGAAGGACTTTGCTGTTTTCCTTACACACTTATCTACTGTTTCATCAAACATAATACTTCTGGGGGATCTCAATATACATATGGATAATATCAATGTCCCTGTTACTAGAGACTTTACAACCTGCCTTGAGAGTTTTGGATTCCAGTAGCATACTAATGTTCCCACTCATTCCAAAGGACATATCTTGGACTTGATTTGCTGTTCTGGAGTTACCCCGCTTGATTGTACTGCGAATGAACTCCCTATAACTGATCATTTTCTTATTTCATTCAATGTTAAACTTGCACTTTCCAACACTAAGCTTTCCTGTCTCATGTCTTTCCGTAATATTAAGAATATTAACTTAGACTCTCTTTCCTCTAGTATTGATTCCCTTATGGACATTAATAATTTATCCACTCCTGAAGAACTGGTCTCACACTATAACACTGGACTTAATGGTATTCTTAACTCTGTCACTCCATTAAAAACTAGGTCTGTTTCTTTCTCCTTTTCTGCACCCTGGTTCACTCCTGAACTTCGGCTTTTGAAAGCCAAAGGCTGGCAACTTGAACGGTTCTATAAAAAAACTGGACTCTGTTCACAAAGAGATGTGCAAAAACCATATACTTTATTACAAGGACTGTATTGCCCAAACTAAATCTAACTATTATACTCAAATTATTTCTTTCAATGAAGGCAACACCAAGTCATTGTTTTCACTACTTAACAATATCACACAACCCCCGGATTATTTATCTTCTCACCTTTACTCAACTGAATTTTGCAATTCCCTTATGTCCTTTTTTAATGAAACAATCCAGAAGATTCATCAGTCTCTCTGTACGGATTCCTCCAGTACTTCATTTGAATTTCACCCACCAACTCACTCATTTTCCTCTTTTCAGCTTCCTACTTTCTCAGAAATCTCAGATCTTGTCTGTAAGTCTAAGCCATCCACCTGTCAACTGGACCCCCTCCCTACAGTTCTGGTCAAAGCCTGCCTCCCCTCTCTGGCACCTCTTATCTCTGCTATAATCCACTCTTCTCTCACTACTGGTACTGTTCTTTCATCTTTTAAACCTGATGCAATAACCCCAATACTGAAAAAACCTGGTGCCGATTATACTAACTTTAATCATTTTCGCCCTATTTCTAATCTACCCTTCATTTCCAAAATTCTTGAAAAAATAGTGGCTATTCAACTTCATTCTCATTTATCTCAAAATAATCTGTATGGACAGTTCCAGTCTGGTTTTCATCCCCTCCACAGTACAGAAACAGCACTTATTAAAATTACTAATGACCACTTTATGGCAGCTGATTCTGGTTTAATTACTATTCTCATCCTCCTTGATCTGAGTGCAGCCTTTGACACTATTTGTCACACTACTCTTCTCAATAGATTATCTTCGATTGGCATTACCCACATTCTCCTCATTGGTACAAAATGAACATTATCCAAAACTGATCATTTTTCTTTTGTTATTGATAATTCCTCTGTCTCCCCTTCCCCACAGGTTAAGAGTCTGGGTGTCATCCTTGATAGTACTTTATCTTTTCAGTCCAACATCAATAACATCTCCCGGTCTGCATGTTTCCACTTGCGTAACATTAATCATATTCGCCCCTCCCTCACTCTCCACACCACTGCCATCCTTGTTCATAGCCTTGTCACTTCTCGTCTGGATTATTGCAATTCCCTTTTCTTTGGTCTTTCTCACAAATCTCTTTATAAGCTTCAACTGGTCCAGAATTCAGCTGCCCACATCATTACTAGAACCCCCTCTATTCACCATATCACTCCCGTTTTGCAGCAGCTTCTTTGGCTTCCAGTTCAGTTCCGAATTCAATTCAAAATTCTCCTACTAACTTTTAAGGCTATCCACAACTTCGCCCCTCCATATCTATCTGACCTCCTCCATGTTGCCATTCCCTCCCGTACCCTTAGATCCTCTTCCTCCATCCACTTGACTGTCCCCTTCGTCCATCTTACCACTAAGGGGAACAGAGCATTCAGTTGCTCTACTCCCCAGCTCTGGAACTCACCACCATCTGAGCTTAGAAATATTGAATCATTTTCACTTTTCAAATCTAAACTTAAAACTAATTTGTTTAAGACTGCTTTTTCTCTTTGATTACAACTCCTCTATCTGATTTTAACTTTTGTATTTTACTTTTGTTTAAATTCTGTGTTTTGTCTATTGTTTGATGTCCTTGAGTGTTTAGAAAGGCACCTACAAATAAATAAAATGTATTATTATTATTACTATATCATATATTATTATATGAACTTTTCAGTAAGGCCTAATAAGGATTTGGATCATATATGATCTTTTAACAAGTGCTGCTACCTTGTTTTGTCACTCTGTTCCATGTCCTACTATTGGTATTCCATTCTGTGGTTTGTGATTTCAGTTATAACACTTTACCCTATCCAGGATGATACTGCTATACACTTTTGGTGATATATTTGATTCAGATGACAGGTTAACACTAAACCTCACTCGGACTCCTGTAATAATGACAAATTAAATAAGAAAATTAAATTAATATAAAGAAAATGATTCAGCACAACAAACAAAGCAGAGAACAAATGTAATAAATAAATTATATTAAAATCACAAAAAACTAATGGTAACAATCAGATCCGTAACTGCACATCCTACCACCCCAACTCATATAGTATAAAGCTCATAAAGCTTCTGTTTAGTATCACTCTTTTTTTTTCTTCCTATTTGCTGTCCCTTTTAATGGTAGATTAGAGTCCATTACTATGGCAAACTCCTGGAAATCCACACCTCATAAAGGTCCTCCCTATTGCCATCTCTCCAACGTGCCTGTTTTATTCCTTCTACTTTTATATATGTGCTTGGGCGGTGACAGAGTTTACATTGAGGGGAACACAGAGAGAAAGAAGAGAAATCAGAAAATACGTTATGTGGCAGTGGTACACAGTAATTAGGTAGTATAGTGAATTTTGCTAATTATTAATGACAATTGAATTCTGGTTTAATTAATGTTTTAATACCATCTAAATGAAGTTTACAAGCCCAATATTTGTGGCGGTTTATCTAGAGATTGAGTTTCCTATTCATGTAACATGAATGTAACATAGTGTGAAGTAGTGTCCTATCCAGAATGATTTCCTACCTAATGCTAACATCTGCCAGAAAAGTCTGAAATGATCAGAAGTGAGATAAAAGAAGGTATGAGAACTGGAAAGATTTAATATTGCGTTAGTCACATTATGTCAAGTATGTTTTCTTTTTTCTCAATATCTTGTTTCAAATGAAGAATCAGTTAAAAGTTAGCTTAGTTGCACAATTATATAATTCAGTTTTTATTCTACCTCTGCTTTAGTTCTGTTTATTGTGACTGTCTCCCTTAACTGCTTTGTGTTGTAATAATTTTCCACCCCCGCCTATAATTAAAAATGTAAATTAGCCTAAAAATGGAAGAACGAGCCATCTGTGAACATCAGGTGTGTGAGGAATATTAATGGATTTTTTTTGTATAATTTACTCTGTACACTCAATCAAGCATGATACAGAAATAATTGTAGTTGATAAGCATCTTCTTGGTGGAGTAATTAATGGTCATTTACATAATGTTATAATAATATTTGTAGAACATGTCTTCTCTTGGGCAGAAGGACCCATCAGATTTAGGCAGACAACATTAAAGTAAGATCATTACATTTGTTAAGTAAATCAAAACAGAAAAAACATTTGCAGTCATGCAATGTAATTTTTACTTTAAAAAAGGCACATTCAAAGAGGAAACACTCTAAAGAATGAAAATATTCGGATATAAATTTATATAATTCTTTTTTATATAACATTCTCAGGTTGGAGTCTATCTTAGTATTGTGAGCAAGACAGTGAGACAAGGTCCATTTGGAGTTTCCAAACAGTTTAACATACACATCTTTAGGATGTGAGAAAAGAGAATTCATGCAGGCATGAGTGTCCATTTTATGACTTCGATATTTTTCACTTCTCCTGATTAAAGAAAAGTGAAAAGTGACAAGTGATTAACAACATGGATTAATATTGAGGCTTAATAATGGGGGAAGTGAAAGATGAGGTTGTTTTTATGAACCTGAGCCATGGTCTGATCAGTTGTGTCTGCTCTGAGAAGTGCAAGAATTCTAGTTATTACCACACAAGCTTTTAGTTTGGACATTACATTTCATGTGCTTGGAAATCATTGCTTGAGCACTTGGCAAAGCAATGAGAAGAAACTTACCAATATATTTTCACTGAAAGACAAATCATTACATTTTATTGTACTGTATATATATATATATATATATTGTGGCAAAGGCGCTTTATTGGCACCGACCCGACACAGACTGACACCAGAGGCACGGGTAAAATACACAAAAGAATTTATTTTCTTCAGCCATGGCACACGTCTTTCCCGTGTCCCACTGGCCCTACACAGTCCCCAAAACCACCAAGTACACCACACACTCTTCTTTTCCTCCACTCCTCCCAGGGCAGCTTTGTCCTCCACCTCCCGACTCTGGTGCCCTGAGTAGTGGCTGCAAGGCTCTTCTTATAGCCGACCCAGAAGTGCTGCAGGTGCTCGTTGACCTACTTCTGGCTGCACTTCCAGGTGTGGCTGCGCTCCCACCCAGACGGGCTCGTTATGCCATGCAGCTCTATGCAGCTCCCCCTGGAGCCCAACCAGGATGAGCTCCGGTGTTCTACGAAAGTGGCCCCAACGCAACCCAGGGGGGCTGCCAACAAAGGTTCCAAGGAATGTAGTGTGGCTCCCATGGCTGCTCCCCCGGATCCAGTGACAAATGGGTGTCACACATGGGCACTTGGGAAGCAGTCGATAGGTTTGACCAAGTGTGTGGTTACGCCGGACCAAGGGTTGACAGTGTGCAGTAATGCCTCTTTTCCTTCCTTTGCAGATTACCAGAAGGGAAATCCACCTAACACATGCATGATGTTTTCCTTGCATTTAAAGGTAAAGAAAAGTTTAAGTATGCGGGGTGGATTTCCAAAGCTTCTTCGTGTCTCTCTTGTGTTCCTTCACTCTCTCTCTCTGTTTCTCTCTCTCTCTCTCTGTCTATATATATATATATAAACTGTAACACCTTGATTATCTGTCGCTTGATTTACTGTTAGTCTCTGTTAAAAACATTGTGCACACCAGTGTCTACCTATTACTGTATCACTACTGCTGTGCTGTATGCTATGAGCTGTGCAAATTTGAATGACTCGCCCTGGTGCTAGTGTGTAGCGTTTTTACCCAGCACCACAGTTGTGGTGTGCAAAATGTGTAAATTTTCATCTATATTTTCATTATATTTTGCTCAAGACAAAACAACACATCCATTGGTAGGTTAACATCAAAGGCAATCTGTATTCCTGAGTTGTACCAATATCATCCATCATATTGACAGCCAGCCAATCGCAATATCTAACAATCACATGTTGCAAAACCCCCATGGAAATTTTATAATAAATATGTCTCATCTGAGAGGGATGTCAGAAAGAGAAGAGAACAGAATGACGTCAGAAGAGGGCGAGAGCGATGTCAGGAGAAGGCGGCAGCAATGTGTGGCTGTTTTTCATCTGATTGTCAGCAAAGCATCTCATGAACAACTTCGAGTGCTAGATCACAAGCCGCTTGGGACATTCATCCTTGATATCTTTACTTTTTTGCAAGCTTTTTCTAAAGACTATACTGTATATTGTCACTTGCCTATGACTCAGCCACCCAACCACTTTGTCTGCATGCCATCTCTGCTTTGTTGTCTATCCCTCTTTGTCTCATTCTCGTCTCTGTCCAGCTGCTAGTTGAGTGCTTGTTCTTCTACTCCTACAATTTAAAAACAGATCCTACTACCCCAGAGAGGTGTCTATGCTATTGCACCAGTATAATATACTAACTATTGCAGTATACTGTATGTAGTAAAACGATTTCAGGGCATTGTAGGACCCTGTTTCTGTTCTATAAATTCTTAAGACACCTGCAAATCAAAATTAATAGTACAAAACACAACAGGACAAAACCTAAATACCCAAAGTGGGCATTCGCTTACCAAAAATAATAAATGGAAAGGTGTAGACTCTAGTCACCCAATAGTCCTAAAACTTGACACTTTGAGGAGGCCAGTGTGGTTACCAGAAATTTATGGCAAGTTAATGAGTAAGAGGAAGTGTGTTGGAGAGCGTACACACAGTCAATTGGAAAGCTGGAAGAGGGAAGGATTTGGATATGCAGGCAGACCCTAACATCGCTTCCTCCATGTCCATTAGTAGGGATGCTGTGGAAAGGGTCAGTTCCTTTACTCTTTTAGAGTTACCTAACATGGGCACAACACATCTCCTCTGTCATCATGAAGGCTCACCAATGCCTTTACTGTCTCAGATGTCCTCAGCTGTGTCCACAAGCTTCTATAGATGTCCATTTTCACTGGACGCATAATATCCAGGGATAGCACCTGCTCAGCTCAAGTGGGCAAGCACTACAGATGACTGTTAAAGTAGCACAGCTGCCTTATTCCTAAGAAATATTAACACACACGGTCTCAGAATTGCAAACAATATTATTAAAACCTCTGCCATCTGGCACAGTCAGTTTTTTCCCACTGTAGTTCTTAAAAACAGTACCATTGGTGCTCTCTAGATTCAAGGGCAGTATTCCCCAAGAGCTCATAAGGCTATTCAGCACACACTCATTAACATCTTAATCATACAAACAACTGCAAAAGCGTATAAGATTTTTTGGTTATATCATTCAATTTTGCATGTAATGTATATGTTGTATTCAGCATCTGCTTTTGAATGTATTTATTCTCTTACCTATCATATTATGGTAATCTGTAGGAGACACGTATAGCAGAATTTTATTGTACAGTGAACACATGTCAACAGACTTGAACTTGATGACTCAGTATTTCAGAGGCAAACAGGAACATGCAGAAAAGCGTCATACAGTCAGTGCCTGGGCCAAGATTTGAGCCCACGATATGGAAATACAAGCCACTCATCATCACTCTATCACATTTGTGTATATTTTCAGAAACTGCTTGTAAAAAGTGCTTCTCCTACAAGAGTGGCAACAGATTTGTATCATTTTATTATCTTGAAATATTGTGCTGGTTCCATTAGATCCTAGTTATGAGCAGGTAACCACCAATGGAAAAAGTATTAAAAGCAGTAAGTAAATCATCAATGCCCTGACATGAAAAAATACATATGTTTATTTACACTCTGAAAGCAGCTTGCATATTTTTACAATATTACATGTAGATGCTTACAAGGCTCAGAAGGATGCCTTGGTGTTTAATCCATTGCCATATATTCTGTATATTAGGTTTACTTTGAAATTATGGTTGAGATAAAATATTGGTTACTTGAAACTTTTGATTTTTTATTATTTCCTCAGTTTTACAACCTAAAACTGACTATCTATATTACTTCAAACATAATGATACCACCAGTAGTCCTAAATATCTAATTATACTGTATTTACTGTACAGCAAATACATTACAGTAATCTCTGATCAGATCTACATATCCCAGGTAGATGTGTGCCCCATGTTAAAATGTTGAGATGTCATAAAATGTAATCATTTTGTGTTAGGTACATTCTTGTTATTTCAGTTCCCCCTAAAAATAGAAGCATGCAGCAATTCCACTGTGCACTTCTGACACAATGGCTAAGCGTACATTCATTAGAGTGATGAGCTGTAAATGTGAAGCATAGTATACGGAGAGGTGAAAAAGTGAGAATTGTAACACTCCAAAGAATTAGCCAAAATTGTTCTGACTCCAGAGAGTCATCTCAAAGAATTACAGCATGTAGCATTCCCACGTATCAGGGACTTTGGTTCACTTCTTGGCTGGCGTTTCTTCTGGGTAGAGTTTGCTGCTTCTTCCTGACTTCACACTGTTTTCTTCAGAATGCTGAACATAACAGTGCATGGAACTGGATCCAGTATCCTGTGACGCGTTAATGCAAAAATGACTACAGAATATTAATGGATAGAAATATTTGGCATGCTTCATTAGTAATTACCCCAAAATGTATAATAACTAATCACATTTAAACATTTTACATTTACATTTATTATTATAAGCAGTAGCATGGTTTATTATCTAGTTCTTTGGTTACAGGATGTTGATTTATTTTTTGCTATTTTTAATTTTTTAAGTGCTAGAAAACACTTTTAATTGTTTTTTGTTTTTGTTTATCATTTAAGATGAAAACTGGAGAAATTATTCAAAATAATCTTGTTGCTGCAGTGTCATCGCTTAGTACCATCTACTGTGTTGAACAGAATGGCTGCAATCAATGTTTTTCTTTATTTTTAATTTTTCTTTTTTTGTGCAATCACACTCAGACACATGTGGGAAAGGAGTAATGGTGGTAAGGTAGTGTAAAAATGCTAAAAAAAATAAATGGATAACTGTCCAGTATGTGTTATGTTACAGACAGGGTTTTTTACCTGGTTCATGCTTAGCTTTCTTTTATGATTATTATTTTTTTAGTTGTTATTTTTTCATGTATTTTTGTTATTATGTGTTAGTGTTGTTAATATTTTTATTTTTATTTATTCATTATTTTGGATATTAAAAGCTGTTCCTCCATTTTGGGTGTGTGTAGGATGAAGCCTGCCTGGGGAGTTTTGGGTCAGGTTGCCGTGGGTGAGGCCTATCATTTGGCAGGCAAGTGAATGTCCTAGCCTGGTTTGTGTTTCATTTTGGAGGCCTTTTACCATTTTCACCATGTTTGTGTCGCCACTTCACAACACTAAAGACCTGGCTAAGCAATAGGGGTATGTGTTACGGTTGTGAGCTTTGGTGACCTTCCCCTTCAGCCTTCAAATATAAACACCTCACTCTCTTCCCAAACATCCACTATGTAAGACCTTATTTACTTTGTTCCATCCCCAAGCTTAAACACCACAAAAGGTGGTGATAGTTAAATCCAGCCACCCTCGTCTCCACTCTCAAGTGAACATTACATTAAGTTTTACTAATGTACACATTGTAGTCTTAACCTTAAAGACCGAACAACCAGCACTGCTCTAGGCTGAATGGAAAGACTGCAGTGCATGAACCCCTTACAGATCTAAAGAGAGAAAAACACTAAGACTATATCCATCACTTTAACTAGACTTACTTAATTTTATGTTTTACTTATTCACTTACAACCTCTGAGGGGTGTTTATTTTGCATATATTGTGATATGATGACCAGAGTTCAGGAGTTTCCCTCAGTAGGACATTGATGCTCTACAATTGAGGACATAGGTTATCATGGCATTGAAAAAGGAAGACGTATGTCAGAGGGTGGTGTATTATCTCTAGTAAAAAAGTGCTCTAGAAGGACTTTAGAAGTGCACCAACACACAAAAAAGGTTATAAAAATTCCTTCAAATCTTTGGATGGAAGTAGAAGGCTGCAGTGGGTATGCTGGCAATGCTGCAGTCACAAAGAGTAACTGAACCCTTACATCTGTACTGGGGCTCTAGAATAAAGGGTATGTCCATGCTACAAGGAGGCTGACTCAAGACCTTCCCCAGTGGGCGGGCTTTGGTGATTATTTAACACCCTAGGGGCCTGTTTAGAAAAGAGTAGAGAGGTAAGGGGGAATGAGCATTCTTTTTGTGGAAGAAAGGGAGGCGATGGTGAGAGAGAGAGATGCAGAAAGAGAATTGGAATGTGTAGAAATGATTTTTTTGTTGTCTGCTATGAAAACCACACCATTCCAGACAAAGGTCCAGATGTATGCAGGTGGGCCCAAAGCTTCAGATAGTGTTGTTTTTTCTTTTCTTTATTCCTTAATGTGTTTCATCCATACAATACAATTTCATATTTGTGAATATGAATGCCTCCTTGGATATTCTGGTTTTCACGTGTTCCCTACAGTTTCAGTATGTAAATAATTGAAACTGCTGCCTCAAAGCTTCAAGGACCTTCAGCTTGATTACTAAATGTGTGAGGTTTCTCAGCTGGATATTTTATTTGGTTTTTATTATACCTCACTGTGTGTGCTTGCCTGCTGCCTCCTATATTTGCTGTGGTATTAGCACATTGAATGTACTTTGTGACCATACATACACAAGTAGTCCACTGTGCAAATTTTTTGATGTTCCATTAATCATTAATGGTTAATGTACACCAAATGAGTTGTCAGGTTTTTCCCAGTCCTTTCATGTACTGTTAGATACCATCTTTATGATGTTCTTTGCTGTGTTTTTCAGAAGTAGTGTATAGTGTCGTGTTGTATCTCCTCTTGCTTGTCCTCCTGGTTAAGGGTCAGTCTAACTATGAAGTACAAAAGATCTCCGGCGCATTATTGTGCTGAGGATAAATATTTTGCTACTACTGGAGACCAACATACTTCAACACTCTTATTGCACCTTCACTTTAAAAAAAATCACACAGGCTGAATGAGCACAACCAGAGGCTTTGTCATGGAATAGGCACTCTTTGAGGTTTCACACCTGGTAGCACTTTCTATCTGCTTTATTTGTTTAAATACTCAAGGTAAGCTTCCCAGATTTGCTTTTTGCCTTCAGCTGTACGGTCACCACATCGATTGTCAGGATTGTGCTTACTAGGCAGATCTTTAAGCATGTATTGGAACTCCGCAGCAATCCTGGTTTAAAAGGTACTGATCTGCAGCATGTGAGTTGCCAGTTTTTCATGATCTTTTTTGGAAATGTTATTTCTTTCTTTTATTGTAATATTGCTGTGATTACCAGAATTATTTCTTGTTTGTACCTCCTACTTGTCTGTTCCTTACAATTTACTACACATGCTTTTATTTTTCACAACTTCCATTATTGTCTGTGAGCATTAGGACTGTCTCTAGTTTTGTACAGCTGGAGGGGCCCTTGCAGGTCTTTTCTTAGGGCTACAGTTATCTTTTCCCTGGTGAGCATTTAAATCAGGGCTTGTTGGGGTATCACCATTGTAACAATGGTGTTATATAGTGCCCGACCCGGTACAGATTACACTCGGAGTCATGTATAAAATAACACAATTTGTTTATTTTCTTCGCCTGTGGGGCACGTCTTCCCCGTGAACCCCACAGGCAATACACAGTCCCAAAAGCACTTGCTACCAACACACAATGCTGCCCTTCTGGCACCGGCGGCGGCGGCACCACCACCACCACCACCACCACCACCACCACCACCACTCCTCCACCTCCTCCTCCCTTGAAGCTTCATCCTCTCCTCCTGACTCTGGCCCCTTGAGTACTGGCTGCAGGCTCTTTTTGTAGCCCTCCCAGAAGTGCTCCAGGTGGTAATTGGCCTAATTAGGCTGCACTTCTGGGTGTGGCTGCATTCCAGCCCACAGAGGCTTGTTAATCCATGCAGCACCTTCGGGTGGTGGCCACGGAGTCCTGAAGTCCCACACCTGTGGCTCCGATGTAACCCAGGAGGGCTGCCACCTTGCGTTCCAGGGTACGTAGAGTGTATCCCATGGCTGCTCCCCCGGATCCAGTGTTGAAGGGGCATCCCCTTCAACACCATCTATAGTATGTTACTACAAATAAGAGTGCTCACCAGGGGGCACACCAGTTACCAAAACCCGACACAAGCAGACACAGGCACAAGTCTCTGCAACACACGCTTTTATTTGACTGTTGGAAACGCTTTCAATTGTTTCCCACCTGCAATGCACAGTACAAAAGCACCGATCAGCACAGATAATAAAACACACAACTCTTCTTTCTTTCTTTCTTTCTTTCTTTCTTTCTTTCTTTCTTTCTTTCTTTCTTTATTTCTTTCTTTCTTCACTCCTCCTCTGGCAAGCGTCATCTTCTCCTTCCTGACTCTGGCTCCCTTTATGCTGCACCTGGGAGTACCCCAGGTGGCTCATTAGCGAGGTCCGGATGCACTCCAAATTGTGGCACAAGCCCGACAAAGTAGGTCTCTGCAGCTCCCCCAGGTGGCCCCCATGAAACCCAACAGGAATGTGCAAACTCCAACTAATATGGAGCTCTGTGGTAACCCGAGGAACTGCTGCCACTCATGTGCTGCCTTCTAGTGCTCTGGGGGAGACAGTGACCTGTGCCCTGCTCCCATGGTCCTTCCATTAAGGAAAGGCCCCAGCCACCCGTCACACAAATAAGGTGCAGTAGAACAACTTTATGTACTCCAGGATCCCAAAAATATACAGTAATCCCTCCTCCATCGCGGGGGTTGCGTTCCAGAACCCCCCGCAAAAGGTGAAAATCCGCGAAGTAGAAACCATATGTTCATATGGTTATTTTTATATATTTTAAGCCCTTATAAACTCTCCCACACTATTATAAACATTTCCCGCACAATTATACAGCATAAACCCTTTGTATTCTCTTAGATATTAGGTAAGACTCGTTGAAATTATGTATGTAAACACAGTTTATATACAGTAAAACCTAAATATTATTTTAAAGATATCGAGCATCTCCGATATCACATATGTTACAGCCATTACGACAGACAGGCCACCAGCAATAAATACGTACAATGCAAGAATAATTGTATACAGTAAAATGTGTGTACAGTGACACTAAACTATGTACATGTAATAAGTACTGTACGTAGATAATTAGTTATGGTTACTCACCAACAATGACATGACGACTTGTCCGATAACGATGAGTTTAATTTTACTGCAAAACAAAGGACAGCGTTACAGCTCTTCTAAAGGAGCCTCTTCAGGCGATTGTGTAGCATTGCCGTTGTTCTTCTTCTGGCAGTCTTCAATCCAAATCCCTAAAGCAGATTCCATCCAGACTACTGCCTTATCACGTCCACTTGCAACTCGTTTTGCGCCCTGGTTAAAGTACACTGCGGCTGTAGATCTTATATGCTTTTCCTCCTTTTTAAATAAAAAGAATCGTGGACTCATGCCGTAATGGTGTCCTGCAGAGGTGTAGCTGTTCCCTTCCTTCAACATATCCAAAACTTTTACCTTTTGTGCAATCATTTGTATCTTCTGTTGGCGCTTGGACACGGCCCCTGAAGCAGTAGCTGGAGCACGTTAATGCTGAATGAGTGAGATGAGACTTCCTGGTTAATGCAGCACTCCGTCGCTGAGCCAATCCGCACACAGGAACTTTAACTGTGTGCTCTGATTAGGTAGCTTCTCAGTCATCCGCCAATAGCGTCCCTTGTATGAAATCAACTGGGCAGACCAACTGAGGAAGCATGTACCAGAAGTAAAAAGACCCATTGTCCGCAGAAACCCGCGAAGCAGCGAAAAATCCGCGTTATATATTTAGATATGCTTACATATAAAATCCGCAATAGATTGAAGCCGCGAAAGTCGAACCACGATGTAGCGAGGGATTACTGTACACCTTAAGTTAGCTGGCAACTTTGAATTGCAATGTGAGTTTGTACATGAGTGCACCCCCTGAAATAGGCAGGTAATCCCATCATGGGTTTGTTACTGTCTTGTACCTTATACCTGTAGGATATGCCATAGTTTCTTGCAAGTTAGTAATGGATGAAGAGGATTCAGAAAATGAAGAGAAGGACCTAGGTTTTATTGATCACAGACAGTGCAGTGGCATGTACTGTATATGTTTTGAGTATATTCATAAATGGGTTAATACCAGGAGAAAATTCACATTTAATCTAATTTCTTCTATTTTCCCCTAAGTAAGGATTCTTGTTTCTGAATAATGTGTAGGTGGGAACAATAATCTACATGTTGTGCATAAATGTTTGAAACATTTCAAGTAAATATTTCAGTATTTATAAAACATTATCACATTGAATGACATACTGTATAGGCTACTGTTAAGATATATTGCATAAGGAACTGTTGTTTGACCTAGAGCGAAAATGGTGGCTGATGTCATTAAACACATACACCTACATAAAACTGAATAATTAGAAAATGGCAGCAAGCTGTTATTTGTCATAAACCTAAAATCAAAAAGATGTTGCATGAATATGCTATTATTTTCTCAGATTTTATTAAATACCCTAGTCTGTTTTTATTTGAAATGAGTAGTTGCACAAGGTTTTCTACATTTCATTTAAAAATAAATAGATTATGTCTTTCGACTTTAAGCAGAATGTGTTATGGGAAAAATCACAGATTTCAAAAAGTTAATTCTCACCAGATTCACAGCTATAACTAAAATCTAAAACACTTTGTGTTTATGATGTCAACATCACCCCTACTATACCTCTTTGTTTCTTTCTCTCAAAATAGCACTGAGTCACTGATTTACATTACAATCTACTATTGCTACTATTAGGAGACTTAACAAACATAATTGTAAACATCTTTATAAATGGTAGTTTTATTTAATACTACTTTGTGCTTTCATTTTAAATCTTTATTGCAAAAGTACTATTGAAAAAACTCATTTTGATTATAGCTGGAAGGCAATTAGATATCAGCCTAATCTTTTTATATCTTTACACAATTATTTTGCCAACATTAGTTATTTAGCAAACAAGTTAACGGTTGCAATGTTAGATGTCTGAATTAATCTATTCATACCCAGTATGGACAGTATGTGTCTGTACACTGCACAGTTTATTATATTTTAATGTATCATTTTTAAATTTGCAGATCTTTTTAACTTGATTTAAATGTAATAGTATACCTATTAATATGCTTTTGTACATGTCTGTCACAAGCGCTCAGGAAGAGATCAAGGCAAAATGACAGAAACCCACATTTGTAAAAGCCATAAAGAAATAGAATAGAAAAAATTTCTAGATATATTAACAGCTGAGGAGCAATGATGTATAGAGAGAGTATAAAATGGTTTATTCTGATCATATAGTATTTATTTTCTAACAGAAGCCTTATGTTTCCAAGGCTGTTACATTCCCCATTATAGGCTACTAGCACCTTTTTATTGCCTTTTGTATTTGCTAATTGATTTGTTGACTTTTTCCACAATTGTACATTATAGGCTGGTTTTTACTGCTGAATACGTCCATGCGAGTCTTGGGTCCAGTGTTTTAAAGCTGACTGAAAACTTGCTTTGCACATATAAATTATATATTCAAGTAGAACGCAGACAACAGGGCTATGTAGGTAATATCATTTTGATCTATATCATGTTCATGTTTTTCAGCAAAGTTACACCATTTCTTAAATTCGTTTTTGTTGCTTCTAGCTTTAATATTCTTTGACTTAAACATAATCACAAAGTTGCTAGATTTAATTTAGATTTGATTTAATGTACAATTAATAATTATTTCCAAGCAAGTTGGAAATGAATGCATTTGAACTTGTACCTGATTCCACAGAGATGTCAGGATCTATAGATCTCTAAGAGCATAATAGGACTTTGTGATTTTTGCCATGTGTGGATTCCTTAATATTCATTTTGTTAATGTTTGTTGATAATGTCAATTGTGAGAATTTTGAAGACACCGACACCATCTAAGGTAAGGGTTGGAGGTTGCAGATGTTTGATATCAGTGAAATAAAATGTTAACAAATTTAAAGCTAAGGAACTACAGTTTTTATTATTTTTGCCTTCTCTCATCTACAGTTATTTCCTTTTGAACCTTGCCCATGTACTTGTGTCTGTTTTTGGTTTACATTGCCAACTTATGTTACCTGGATATCTTACCTAAGAATATGTATTTGAATTGAAAAGCATGATTATTGGTTGTAACATAGACCACATACCATATATACTCATGTTTAAGTTCTTCCGCGGATAAGTTGGGGCTTGATTTTACCGTATAATTTACTGTATTTTATAATGTCGGTTGTATAAGTCAAATGCAGAAAACTCACGCTATTGATCCAAGAGATTATGATATGGTAACGCCCTCCTGAGAGAGTAACCTCAGAGCGCACTGCCTTTTTTTCTATGCATTGTGCCTACATGACCACGCGGTAATACCCAAACTATTCCGAAGCCATGTTTGCACTGTTTAGTGTTTTTTGTATCTCACACCCTCATACACCTTTATCGTAAGAGCGTCTCTTATTTACGATGGAGTGTTCGATCAGAAGAAAATATGAAGCTGGTTTTAAATTAAAAGTCATTGAAGTGGTGAACTAAATTGGTAACTGCGCTGCTGCAACAACATTTGATGTGTCTGAGAAGTGTCATATTTTTGAACAGGTGTATCAGTCGGGTCTGATTTTATGATCGATTTTTCGGGTTTCAAGACCCGACTTACTGTATACGCGAGTATATACGGTAATTAAAAAACCAAAATTGTTAAGGTTTTCCTATCTGCCTGTTCCTAATCAGTTTTTTTGTTTTTTTTTTTACTTTCACTAAACATAAAGTACTATTACAATATGCATAAAGAGGCTAACTTGTAACATGCTCTTCCCATGTGCCTAAATTCTCTATCATTGATAGCACCACATACATGTGCAGATAGTTTTGTTTAAGGCAAGTTGGATTGTATGTGTCATTCAGAGTGTGAATGGGGAGGGCGGAGGTTTGAACAGCATTTTATGCAGCTTTGCTGTAGGCACTAGGCAAGTCAGAATGAGTATGTTGGAAACAATGGTTTTTCTAGACTTGGCACCGTGGAATAGTGGATTCGCGGCTAAACAGCTCAGAGCCTGTTTTGAAATAAATTAATATTTGAATAGCTGACTTGATCTCTGTGGGTGTGGGTGTGCATGCTCACATGTCTGCAGGAGGGTGGTAGGGTGATTGAAACAGAAACCCTACACGTGAGGGTGTGGTCTGTCTTGATTGCTTCATTGGCTTTCTGTGGTTCACGACTGAGGCGCTGCACCCACAGAGGCATATAAGAGGGAGTCAGTAGAATAGAAAGAGAATGAAAGAACGAAGAGACGAAAACAAAAAAGAGCGAAGGTTAACAGATGGAGAAAGAAAGGCAAGAACGAGTGCACAAGCGAGTACATGTAAAAAGGAAGCAGTTGACAGGAATGGAGCTGTGGGATTGGAGCTTGTGCCCACCACTGAAGAGGGGACTGAAGGTTGCTCCTGCTATGAAGCCAGGGAGCAGGAGCAACCACAATACTCTGGAGGACTCCCCCATCAGGCTGGAGATGGCAAAGGGAGTCAAAGGATTTTTTTAACCTAATTTTTTTAAAAGGATTATTTAGTGGATGGATTTTGTTTTTAACCTCCACTGAACACTCAGTTCAATTGGATCATTTATTTATTTGTTTAATGACATGGATGGAGCACTGAACTTTTGGACACTGTTTGATTGCTGGATTTTAAATGAAAGCACTGTTCAACTTTTTACACCTATCCTTTGCTATGTTTATGTGTCCTCATTTGCCCAGCTCATCTTGGTAACATTATTGAATGTGGAGGGTTCAAGAGGCTCCCAGGCACAACAGGAGCATGAAGCCAGCCCGCACCATCACAGCCATGCAGAACAATTATTTTTGTTAATGTTAATTATTTTTTCTCTATAGATTTTGGATTTAACTTTGTCATTTTCTTCTATCATGGATTAATTGCTCTATAATAGTCCATGAGCCTCAGTCCATATAAATAATACTATACAATTTCAGGTTGTTACAAATTAGAAGGTGGAATCAGAGACGGATGTCCATTATCACCAATGTTTTTTGCTATCAAATCTGTTAATATCTAGAGGTAAAAGGGATCATAATGGAAAATCTCTTTATATATATATATGGTATGGTGCTCTATATGTGAGACTCATGCTCATGTTTGCCATTAGTAAGAAATACGAAATTCTCCTGTCACAAAGTGTCTCGATTCAAAATTAATTTGAATAAGACTATTCATTTTACATGCAATTCTCTTGCACATTAGACCAAGCTGAATTACTTTTGAATTTTTTCTGATTTCAACAGAAGAGTTTAAATACCTTGGAAATATTATTACAATAAAATGAAATGATCTCTTTAAACATAATTCAGTAATATTATATAAAGTAATAAACAAGTTGTTCATAAATGGCCCTCCCTGAAAACTGTCAAAATGAATAACCAGCCACAGTTCCTGTATCTTTTCCAGAGCATACCTAAATATACTAAAACATCCTTCCTTATGAAAGTTTGACTCAGCTGTAAGGTCATTCATCTGGCATTCAAAACAGCCACATCATCAAAAAGACATCTCTACTGAGATCTAAAGCTGAAGGCAACTTGGTACTGCCTAACTTGCAGTTCTGTTACTGGGCTGCAAATATTCATACACTAAAACACTGGAAAATGACAGAAGTCCACTGACGCCATACCTGCTTAGTTATCATTTTCTGCAGTCTTGTGATGGTCATTGTAATTTTCTAGGCTTGCCGAAGTAAAATGTTAAATTAAAAAGGCAAGCTCAGTTATGGGACACACTCTTGACCTGCTGGAGGTAGCAGCAGAAAGAAGAATGAAGATCAGACTGACAACCATTATAAGCAATACTGCACTCTTATAATTTTCCTTTTTTGTAGCTACAGGGAATCTGATTTTTATCTAAACAGTCAGCATGGGCTAGGATGCCCGTAGCTGTTGACATTTTATGACAAATTAAAGTACTTCGGATCTCTCCTTCAATGCTTTAGTGCTAAGAATAATTCAAGGTATTACAAAGAAGAAAACTTAGATTTAAGGGAACATATTATTTAAGCTACAACTTCTTAGTTGTTTGGGGGGTTGTTGTTTATTTGTTATGTATCTATTGATAAAACAAGTAGTATTTCTGTATCTTCTATTTCATTCTGGCATTCAGCACCTACGGTTGGCTCTGTTGGACTAGTCTTAATGAGTAATGCAATATTATGCCTTGTAAAACTGAATTTCTGCAGAATTTTACGTCATTTCACAAAATAATGCTTATGTCCAACCAGACTCATATTTCTATTTATTATGAAATATGGTGCACAAAGGCCAATAAACCATGCAAATTTTGATTTCATATTTCATATGAGTACCTTTGTGCCCTCCAGCCTGGTGCTAAACCTCAGAGACCTTGGTCTGAGCAGTGTCATCTGTGGCAGGGTGTTTGACGTCCTGACAAATAAACACCAGTCAGTAAAGATTGGCAGAAATATCTCCTTCATGCTGTTCATCAACATCAGGTTCCTGCAAGGCTGCTGCCTCAGGTCAGTTTTATACATGGACCTAGAGCTGTGTAGCAAAGCATGAGAACAACAGCATCATCAAGTTAACAGATGACCCCACTGTGATTATCCTCATCAGTTAGAATAATGAGGCTGACTACAGGAGAAAGGTAAAAAACCTGACTGTATAAATAATAATAACATCTCTCTGAATGTCGAAAAAACAAAGATGGTCATCATTGCTGACTTTATGAAGAATTAAGGCAGTCAAGTTCCATTCCACATCAACAGCTGCCCTCTTCAGACACTTAGCAGCTTCAGGTTCCTGGGAGTCCAGATCACTGACTGACTTTCATAGTCAGTCAACGCCACTGCATGCTCAAAACGCCTCAGCAAGTACTCTTTTTCCAGAGGAGGTTAAAGAGTTTTGGGGTGGGAAGAAAACATTAGCACACTTTTATCACTACACTATTAAAAGTATCCTTACCGGAGGCATCACAGTAGATCTTGGTAACCTGATTTGCCAGGATTGCAAACTCCTCCAAAGAAATGTCTGTACAGCTTCTAAAATCACTAGGGCTGACTTTCCATAGCTTCATACCATCTACTCAACCAGATGTCAGAGGAGAGCTGAATCCATCATCAGGAATGACAGCCGTCCAACTTATTCCCTGTTTTTACTTCTACCTTCTGGAAAGCACCACCAGAGCCTCACCACTCACTCCATCCGCTACATGAACAGCTTCTTCCCAAGACCATAAGGTCACTAAACTCCTAGTAACCTAATCTTACCTACCCTCCACTGTGTTCTGTGCCCACCTGCTGGTTTATGTATAATTGTACTGTATGTTACTCTTTTCACTATGTATTAATCTTCTGCTACTAATGTTTATTTACCGTATTTATTCTCTTGAAGTGCATTTGACAATAAAGATCTGTACTCTCTAATACACTGTACAAGTCTATCTTCACAAATTAAAAAACAAAAAAAAATCTTTTGATGTTTTGTAGTCTGCTTTAGTATTATAGTTCTGTAACTTATAAAGTTGTTATTAGACATATATAAAGGAAAGACCTATGTGTGAATGGAGCAGTCCACTCTGCACAATCTCAACCACAGCCACTAGATGGAGTATGCATACACTTTTAAATATTTTCTGCACGTGCATGCAGCACTCAACAAGGGTATGGTAGATTAAAATAGTGAATCTTCTGCCTGAATTAAAATGCTCAAGACTGACAGGGTATTTCTTACACAAGTGGACAGATTATTGCACAGCTCTGGGACCCTGTAGCTAACAGCTTGATCTCCTCTGGCTCCTTTTTACATTCTTGATGCTTTTAATATACCGGTATCCTTAAATTGTAAAGCAGGATCCAGTTTGTAGGTAATGGTACATTCAAATAAGTAAGAGGGCCTAGATTATTTAAGGCTTTATATATGAGTACAATATATCAGTCCTAAACTTAACTGGAAACCTGTGTAACGACTTAGGAACTGGAGTTTAATGTTGTTGTACTTTAAGCTTCTAGAAATGATTGTTTCAGCAGCATTTTTTAATTAATTGAAAGATGCAAAGAGAACTATTTGAATAGCCAATAAATAATGCACTGCAGTAGCCAATTCTACTTGAAATAAATGAGTGTATTTAATTTTTCAGTATCATCTGTATTTATAAACCATGTTAATTTCCCTTGTTTTTAGATGGATATAGTGTTGTGATGTGTGATTTGAAAGACAGACTGTGCCAAAGATAATGCCTGGTTATCATGCTGATTCAGTAAAACTAATGAGTTAAAAAGTGACAAAGACAGGTAGATGTTATCCTCCCACTTTTTTACCTCACTGACACAATTAATTAAGGACTCTTATAAGAAAAATGTCATTTGGTCTGAAAGAAGCATATAGCACTAAGCATTCGAGTGGAAAAGAATGCTTTAGATATAACGTCCAGCATATAAAGTGAAAACAGAAAATCTCATAGTACTGAGCCTTGCTCAAGGTCTAACATCAGAATATAATGATGGAGTACTATTATCACATTTCTGTACGTACTGAAACTGACTGCCAGAAGGAGTCATGGTTATTTCTTTAAATTTGCAGAGGACATGGAAAGGAGTCTAACAGAGAACTGAGGAAGACAACACCACACAATGGACATAAAGAACCATGTGGTGAAGGCAAAGAGTGATGTAAACCATAAGAAAAGTTTGCCATTTATCCCCAAAGTCAAGAAACACAACTCAGCACTGCATCAGATACCATCTTTAAAGGCTTGATATTGTAAAAACTGTTTCTCTATGTCAAGATTACTTAGAACTCCAAGTAGCTAGCAAACAGGCAACTAAAGTCCCACTTTCTTATGTTGGATGCTATAGCATGACATCCTCGTGATTAAACATGTCAGGTAACATAGCTTTCACAGGCTTTTAACAATGTGATAATCCACACCATATAGCTTGGGTTTGATAGATGTTAGTTTCCCAAGGTACTGTGATGTTCATCATTTTTAACCTCTTCTCTGCTGCACGTGTGCCTCGGTCATTATGGTGATTCATCAACTGACCTTATAAAGCTAATTTATGTGTGGTGCAGTCATCAATTCCCCAAGGGGCTAAAAATGATTACCCTCTCCCCAAAAGCACCATTTGTCTTTTATTTCCTCTGAAGATGGCCATCTTCATCTTTTGGAGCTCATAAAACAAACATAACAATCAGAAGAGACTGGATATGTAACATTTAGCACTGTCAGGTGGTTGCTTACTTCATCTCAGCAACCAGTTTAACTCATTTTCAAAGACATTACAATGCAGACAATTATCACAAATACAGTATAAGATGGTACAAATGACAGTTCATAGCAGGAAAGAAAAATATTAGCAAGATCCATTACAGTATATCAGTGATACGTTTCAGCAAATAAAGTGCATTTTGTGCAGTCCTCATCTCAGTTCATTTCTAATATCTTCATTCCTGATTATAATTCTAGTCCCCATACCGAGGTCTGACAGCAATCTCATTCTAAAATACCAAAAGTGAAATGTTATGAGAAAAGACTTTTAAAAATGAAGTAAATACAGAAAACCACTAAAATTAACATAGAATTGCCAGCTTCTTCTACATTACAAGTTTATCTGTCTCATCTGCTTTGCATCCTGTCATTATGTTGATGAAGAAGCTTTATAAGATCTATAAGAAAGTGACAATGGCATTAAGAATAATCCTTCAAAACACACAAGAGCAAACACTAAAAATGAAACTACAGATGCCAAAAAGGAGCTGGATATATTACAAAAGTCATCCCAACAAAGTTTATTTTATTATTTTAGTCCTAAATTAATTGTCAAGAATGAGTAATGTGTAATAAGAATAACATTTAGAAAACAAAACCATAGGTAAAAAATAGCAAATATACTTTTTTTTCTTTATTTTTACTGAGGTTCTCACCAATGAAGAGGACATTAACATGTTACATGCAAAATTAAGGCCACAATATATTAGGAAATGAGGTGCTATATGCCTAAAGATAATAATATTGAAGCAATATAAATCTCTAGAACTAGACAACATTTTTCCTTAGAACCTGAAAGAAACTAATGAATATATTTTAAAATTTTGAACAGCTCCTTTTAGTAGGTCAGTATTAACTTTTTTTTAAAAGGAAATTGTGATAACACTTGCATTTAGCTTAACTTGGATCACCATAAATTACTGAATGTAATTATTGAACATTAGGCAAGCAGCTATCCATTAGGCAACACTTTTATGAGAAAGCAAAAAAAAAATGGTAAGAGAACATATATTATGATAATTGGCATCCAAAAATCTTCATGTTCGTTTGCAGACAGCAGGGATAAGGGTCAAGGTAAGCTTAAACACTTAAGCGGTACCCAAAGGGATCAGTATTGGGGCTACTGCAGTTTTTAATCTATATACTTCTTCACAGTACTGTATTTGGCCTATTCATTATTTCCACTCTTATAGCAAATTTTTGATTCTGAATGTTTTTAGGTCTTCAATTAAAATATAATATTAGATAACAGGAACATGAGTGTACAATTAAATACATGTTAAAAATGTATTTAATGTATTGAATGAATAAAGTTTTTCACCTTCAGCTGGTACCATTATATAAACAGAATGTGGCTCCTATTTAAATCAATCTAATTGAAGAGATAATTAGAGTCAACTTATTAAACACAGTTATTATTCATTACAGCCCTCCCTGTTCAGTATAAATCTCACATGGATCAGCACAAAAGTTTATATCTTTCAGTCTGGAAAGTGCTACAAAGCCATTCATAAAGCCCTGGAACTCCACCAAATCATGTTGAAATATTCCATATTCTCCAAATAGAAATCACTTGGAACAATGAGATTGCGAAAATTACTCCAAGGGTGCAGTGTAAACTTATCCAGGAGGTCACAAAGGAAACTAAGAAAAAATACAAAGGATTGAAGACTTCTCTTGTATCAGTAAATCTCCACAGTCAGAAAGAGTGTTGGTTGAAGCCCATTTGGAGGCATAGGCTGGATTGATGGACATCACCCCTCTTTGTCAATATTTTTAGACTATGACTATGGGGAGTGAGGGAGACCCTGTTAATGTCAGGAGCGCACACCACTTAACTTTCATAAATTCACCCCTCAGTTGAAAATGCCCTAGGTGGCCACCTATGTCCCCTAATAGATTAATTGAGTCTGATCGGAAAGATTCTGGGCAAAATGAGCTTCAAAGAAGAGTAGGAAGATGGAAACCACTGATAACCAAAAAGAACATAAATGCTCATCCCTTATAGTACACGGGGCATCTAGGTCTTTTGGGAGAGTTTACTATGGAGAAATCAAGCTAAAATGAAACATTATGGGTGACATTATGTCTGGAAAATGCAAACAATGCATTCTACAGTAAGAACATCAATCCACAGTCTTAAATGGCGGTATTAGCAAAGTACTGGGGATGCTTTGTTGCCTGAAGACTTTTCTAATCTGCCATTATTGAAAAAGCCATGAATTTGGCTCTGTATTAGAAAATTCATAAGGAGAATGTTTAGTTATTCATCCATGAGCTGAAGCTGAATTGCAGTGAAGTCATGCAGTAAGAGAATTATCTGAAATGCAACAGCAAATCCACAAGAGAATGCAGTCAAAGTCCAGACCTAAATCCATCAGAGATGCTGTGGCAGAACCTGAAGCTAACACTTTATGGGGGAAAACTTCTTAAGCCTTATTTGTGGGCTCATCCCATGATCGAAGCTATATTTTATGTGGTTGCACTTTGATGGTTCAATAATCTGGAAACAATTAATATACTTTGGTCCTCTCTAAGGACAATTTCCCTATCATCGCATCTTTTTCAGATCATCCTTCACCTCGGCTATATTGCAATGGAGCTTTGCAGTGTTCTCTTGAAAGTTAAGCCTTAAAACTAGAATCTGTTGGATTATAAACTGCGCATGCTGATGACAGAGTCCATTTTAGATTCACCATCTATCAGATGGCATTTTCAAATTCCTCAGAGATAGGTAAGTACAACTAATATAATTATTTCTGTATGCAGGGAGAAAGGGAGAAAAAATATGGACTTTCCAGAGACACTGTACTAGTCTGTGTCCATCTACCACAAAGTGTCATTTGATCCCCCGTACAACAGGTTAATTTATGCTCTATCTTCAGACTGTAGGGTACCCTTTAAACCATACCTATTAAAATATTCTGTAAAAAATGTCAGGCAAAGTCATCCACAAATGTCAAACGTTAAAATGAGGACAAAATGAACCAAAGCAGAAGCTTAAGCACTGGAGTTATAATGTCATACTTCCTACTTCTGTTAATTACCCAAAGTAACTCTTGGGTAATAATTTAATATTTTGAACAGTCTATCAGTAAAACATTATCAAAAATCAATTCTGTTTGATATACATATCACATTAACACTACAATTAGCAAAGCCTACAAAAAAACTCGTAAATCTGTCCCACCTTAAATCCTTTTGCACCTGTCTGTCAGCGTCTTTTGTCTTTTAAATGTGTCGATAAGCAAGCAGCCTGCTATCACATCCCTCCATCGCTGCACAAAGTTTTTTCAGCTCAAGTCTGTTTACCTGCGTGTCAGTTGCTTAGAGTTGTATTGAGTAAATTCTATATCATTATTTGGAATGCATGCATTTCATGTGTGTTCCGTGTCTACAACAATCTATGTAAACACATCATTAAAACAGAAACATTTTTCATGTTTAAGTAATAATTGACAAGATGTAGACATGAAGTGTATATTGTGTGAAGCCTGAAGTCCAAATATCAAAAAAAAACTTTCACAAAAGGTATAAGCATAACAAAACAAGTACACTTTTATTCAAGAATATAACTGCAGAAAAAGAATCCGCGTTAGGGTGTGACATTGACACGTCTTTAATACTACCATTTTGGTGGCGCAGTGATAATAGTTGCTGACTGGTAATCAAAAGGTCATGAGTTTGATCGCAGACGAATCCGTTTTGAGAAGTGAGCTGCTCTTATTCTTACTATTTTAGAATAAAAACATACATTTGATTTGTGTCTGTAACAGCCGGTGTAAATTTATGGTACTTGTAAAGGTTAACATTTTTTTTTATTCAGTTTTATTATCTCAGTTGCGTTCACGCTCCCCCTGATCTGACACTGCTGTTTTCACATAAAGACACGCTATAACAGAGATGAACTCAGATGATGACGAGGGTTCTACATCGGAGAAAGAATGAACGTCACACTTTGTCACTATACTTTGTATATAAAAGCCAGATCGAATGTTATTTAACTTGATTTATTTACTTATTTACCTACAGCATAAAGTCATAAGTAGACTGCAGAGCTTCCTGTGTACATATACAAAGTACAGCGACAGCAAAAGTGCAACGTGTATTCTTTCTCCAATGTAGAATCCTCGTCATCATCTGAGTTCACCTCTGTTATAGTGTGTCTTTATGTGAAAACAGCAGTGTCAGATCGGGGGGAGTGTGAATGTGACTGAGAGAACAAAAATTAATAAAAAAAAAAGTTAACCTTTACAATTACCATAAATTTACACTGGCTGTTACATACTCAAATCAAATGTATGTTTTTATTCTAAAATAGTAGGAATAAGAGCAGCTCACTTCTCAAAACGGAATCGTCCGCAATCAAATTCATGACCTTTTGATTACCAGTCAGCAACTACAGTGATCCCTCGCTATATCGCGCTTCGCCTTTCGCGGCTTCACTCCATCGCGGATTTTATATGTAAGCATATTTAAATATATATCGCGGATTTTTCGCTGCTTCGCGGGTTTCTGAGGACAATGGGTCTTTTAATTTCTGGTACATGCTTCCTCAGTTGGTTTGCCCAGTTGATTTCATACAAGGGACGCTATTGGCAGATGGCTGAGAAGCTACCCAACTTACTTTCTCTCTCTCTCTCTTGCGCTGACGTAGGGGGGTGTGAGCAGGGGGGCTGTTCGCACACCTAGACGATACGGACGCTCGTCTAAAAATGCTGAAAGATTATCTTCACGTTGGTATCTTTTGTGCAGCTGCAGCTGCTTCCTGAAATGATATGCTGAACGGTGCTTCGCATACTTAAAAGCACGACGGGCAAGTATTGATTTTTTTAATCTGTCTCTCTCTTTCTCTGCTCCTGACGGAGGGGGTGTGAGCTGCCGCCTTCAACAGCTTTGTGCCGTGGTGCTTCGCATACTTAAAAGCAAACAGCCCTATTGATTTGTGTGCTCCTTTGAAGAGGAAGATATGTTTGCATTCTTTTAATTGTGAGACTGAACTGTCATCTCTGTCTTGTCATGGAGCACAGTTTAAACTTTTGAAAAAGAGACAAATGTTTGTTTGCAGTGTTTGAATAACGTTCCTGTCTCTCTACAACCTCCTGTGTTTCTGCGCAAATCTGTGACCCAAGCATGACAATATAAAAATAACCATATAAACATATGGTTTCTACTTCGCGGATTTTCTTATTTCGCGGGTGGCTCTGGAACGCAACCCCCGCGATGGAGGAGGGATTACTGTATTATCACTGCGCCACCAAAACGGTAGTATTAAAGACGTGTCAATGCTCAAACGCGGGTTCTTTTTCTGCAGTTATATTCTTGAATAAAAGTGTATTTGTTTTGTTATACTTGCACCTTTTGTGAAAGTGTTTATTTGATATTTGGACTTCATGCTTCACACATTATACGCTTCTTGTCTACATGTTGTTATTACTAAAACATGAAAAACGTTTCTGTTTTAATGATGTGTTTACATAGATTGTTGTAGACACAGAACACACATAAAATGCATGCTTTCCAAATAATGATATAGTATTTACTCAATACAATTCTAAGCAACTGACACGCAGGTAAACAGACTTGAGCTGAGAAAACTTTGTGCAGCAGTGGGTGGATGTGATAGCAGGCTGCTTGCTGCTTATCGACACATTTAAAAGACAAAAGACGCTGACATAGAGGTGTGAAGGGATTTAAGGTGGGATGGATTTACGAGTTTTTTCGTAGGCTTTGGTAATTCTAGTTTTAAACCGCAATAAATGCTTCATTATTGATACTTACAATTTATCTATTTCATACATTGTCACGCATGTGTTTCAGATGGTCACCCTCCTAGGTCCTGCCAGGTATGTACCGTAGTTCCACACTGGACTGAAAGGGGGCATTGCCACTAACAGTGCTATCTTCCATTTTTTAAGCAGTCTGAAAAACTGCCCATTGAGGAAAATTGACCATGGTCCTTCCAGTCACTTGGCCATAAAACCATGACCACCTGGAACGAAGCATTATCAAGTAATTTCAATGTCAATTTATTTATAGAGCACATTTAAAACAATGTCAGTAATGATGTAGCATTAAGTGGGAGCATACCCATGCAATGATTTAAAAACCAGCAACAACATTTTATAATCAGTTCTGAAACTAATAGACAGCCAGTGTAAAGAGGCTAAAATTGAAGATACAGAATCAAACTTTCTTGCCCCAACCAAAAAATGGGCAGCAGCATTCTGAACCAACTGCAAACTACATATAAGGGATTTACTGATTCCAGAATACAGCAGGTTGCAGTAATCAAGCTGAGAAAACATAAAAGCATAAGTAACTTTCTCAAGATCCCTAGTAGATAAAAAGGATTAAAATTGGCTAAAAGATGAACCTGGAAAAGACAACTCTTGACAACAGAATTTATCTGTTTCTCAAAAGAGAAGTTACTATCAAAAATAACCAACATGAAGTTTGCAAATGTCCATGAAAGAGCCAAGGAGTTCAAAACCAATTTGAACTTTGGCAGGAGGACTGGCTATCAGCATTTCCATTTTATTTTGATTAAGATTGAGAACATTTTCAGCCATCCAGGATCTTAATTCTACAAGTCAACTGTGCAGCTGATCCATTGAAGAGTTACACACAGGAATATAGACTTGTGCGTCATCAGCATAACAATGAAAAGAAGCATTAAACTTCCTAAAAATAGCTCGTATAGGATGAAGGTGAAATAGTAAATAAAATAGGACCCTAAACGGATCCCTGAGGAATACCACATTTAACAGGACCAATAGATGAAAAAGAAGAATTAAAAGTTACTGAAAAAGTCTATCAGTAAGATATGACTTGAACCTGAAGCCTGTTCAAGCCCCTCCAGGTGCTGAATCCACAATGTAAGATCTCAGTAACAGTAAGTAGCCAGAGAGATGGAGCAACTCTGTAACCTAAAAGAACCTCAGGATTGTTTTTCCCTGAGTTAACAGGAGATTGTTATTTGTTTTATTGTGGCACCATTGTGTGTTTTTTTTTGTTCTAACTGAAGTAAACAGTAATGGCCCAACATTTATTTTGTCAAGACTGTCATTCCCTCAGATGACTACAACAAACTGTACGCACTATACATATCAGTGTTAGGCATTAATATTGGCCAAAATCCAGATACTTGAAAAATATTCAGAGAAATTTAATATCAAATTTGAAAAGAGCGTCTTTTTATTGCATCATGATTCATATTTCGTTTGAAAAAATCATTATTCATAACTTAATTGGGTTCCTTTAGTAATTGCAATTTTGACCTTAATTTTTTGAAGTCTTGCTGATTAAAGGCTAGTGGGACAAAATGTTTAGAAAAAAGGTTAGTGCAATTTTCACTTACTGACAGTTTTCTAATATCGGAGAACCATTATTCAAATGCACTTTGTCCCACACATCCACTAAGCATTTTTTTTAAGAAAAAAGAATTTTCTTGACTTATTGACTTACAATACTCAGAGGTATTAACAACCTCTGCTGACTGCAGCTGTGACACAAAATAGATATTTCTTAATGGGTTTCTTGTATAATTAGAGAAAGTTTTTCAATAGATCCATAGAATTTTTGTCCTTAATTATGTGCATTATAAGCAAAGGCAGTTTTTAAAAAAAGAAACTTTTTATGATCCTGTCTTTTCAGACTAGGACTGATAAAATTTAAAAAATAACTTTGTCTGTAGGTCTTCCAAAAGTCAGATACTGCTGTCTTGGCAGCCTGAATCCTGCTTTGTGATTTGGGAGCTTTCAACTGACAAACACAGGTTGTATATTTTTTTACATTGTATTGGGTTTTAGAAATGCCAATATTCTGCTACCTTCCAATATTAGGTATTCATTGGTTCAAAAGACGCATGATAAAAGCTGTCAAGTCAAAACGCTTTGTAAACTAATAACATATTAGATTGATCACTGCTTTGTCTGCACCACTGAAAAAAAAATTTTGGCAACTGTATTCAACTTGTGGTTTAGAGAATGTGTTTATTTGTAGTGTTTCTTTTTGACATAATAATAAGCGTTTGGAGGCTTGATGATTTTTTTACTGGGTGATGCCAAACTGTTCTTTTATAAGATGATAAAGGAAAATATTTAAAAGCAAAGACAATTTGACTTTGGTAAAATTGTAAATGCTTAATCAAAGCAAAAGTCCTTTATGATTGTTATTAATTTTACAAATTGACTTTTCTTTTACCTACATCAATTAGATAGTAGTGCAAAAACCAGGAAGCTAATGCACTCAGTAAATATGAACATACTTTTGTTTGTGATATAAATATTGTTTTCCTTTTTCTATTTCTGCATTAATTATTTAAGCCTATGAAGTGTTAATCTGTGTCTAATGAAATGACTGATTCTGTATAATAAGGTATATACTAAAATTTCCTTCATCCTTTCTTTCTTTCAGGTACCTGCTTCTGTGCTGACTCATGCTGTATTTTTATCATTTCGCATACTGTTAAACATTGTATCCTTTATTGTTTTTAACAGTTGTAAATGTGTCTATTTTTAAATAAAAGTATTATGATTTTAGAGGTTCTTGTGTAAAAAGGTCATTTCTTGTCGAAGACAGACAATGTTTAGGCAGCACAGGTTAAGCTGGTAATATGGAAGATAAAAAGGAAATAAATTAAATGATTGCACCCTCGTAGATCTTACTGTTTCTGACCTGTTTCTATGTCAACATGTCAACTACAGGCACAAGCTGATGGAATAGGGCAAGGGCTCCTAGGAAGGAGGAAGAGAACCCAGTATTGAGTGTAAAAGAGGCAGAAAGAGAAAGAAAAAGAAGGGTATAACATAAGAGACAGACCAAGATAGAGTTTTGGGGCACCAGAAGGCTAACCCTGAGTAATCAAAATACAACGCGGGTTTATAAATGCATTACAAAAACAAATAAATGTCAATTAGACGCAAGACTCTGGAATAGACTGACTCAGGATGGTGGAGCTTCCGGAACTATGGACTCCTGGCAGTAAGAGGCATGTCCAGGCAGGCAGACACTGGAAGTAATGTCACAGATCATAAGGCTGTCAATCTTCTGGTCTGCAGAGAGAAGAAGAGAAAAGGTATCAGTTAACAGCACTGTCTGGTGTCCCAGCAGGAAATTAATGTTATCTGAGCCTTTATGCTGACTCCCCATGCACATGTCTGAGACAAGGGATACAGGGAGAATGGTGTGCTTTTGGGATGTTGTGTTGGTACTTTTGTGTTCCTCTTGTATTCACCTCTCCGTTGTGTTTAACAAAGACACGTGCTTTATACATTTTATACTTTGTACAATTTATATATTGATTATGAATAGATTCACCAAGATATTGAAATTAATTTTTTTTTTTTGGTGACTCAAGAGATTTTAGTTATAGTAGTCCAGTGAAGACATCAGCACAACTCTGGTGATCCCAGTATTCCATTTTAAGCAAATTAAACTATTTCACCAGGAGAGATTTACTTGATCTACTGTATGTAGAATAATTTCTCAACTGAAACCCTCCACCTGTGTCCTTGACCCAATACCAACAAGCTTTTTCAAAGAAGTATCCGATGTGATAATTGATAGTCTTCCCAGACTGCCTGTTGTTAACCCCCTGCTCAAGAAAAATAATCTCAAAAAATAATCTCAACTCTTTCTAACCTGCCTTTCTTAAGTAAAATTCTATAAAAGGCTGTCATTACGCAGCTAAATGATCACTTGAATAAATATGCTATTCTTGACAAGTTTCAGTCAGGTTTTAGAACAAATCACTGTACAGAAACTGTACTCGTTAAAGTAGTCAGTGACTTGTAGGTTAATGTTCACAGAGGCCCTTTATCTGTTCTTATCCTCTTAAATATGAGTGCAGCATTTGATACCATTGATCACAATATTCTTATAAATCACCTTAGTCTGTGGGTGGGCCTCACTGGCAATGTCTTAAATTGGTTTGAGTCTTACTTAACAGGTAGAAAATTCTTTGTTAGTTGTGATAATTATACTTCAAAGACACATAATATTCTAAATGGTGTTCCACAAGGCTCTATCCTGGGTCTGCTGCTCTTTTCGATTTACATGCTTCCATTAGGTCAGATTATCTCAGGGCATAACGTGAGCTACCACAGCTATGGTGATGACACACAACTGTATTTATCAATAGCGCCTGATAACCCCAACCCTTTTGGTTCATTGACCCAATGTCTTACTTGTGTTTCTGAATGGATCAGTAGTCATTTTTTCAAACTAAATAAAGAGAAAACAGAAATCTTAGTTATTAGAAAAAACTGGATATATTGAGGGTATTATAAATACGCTTGATCCATTTCGCTTAAAAGTCAAGATCTGAGTAAAGAGTTTAGGGGTAATTATTGACTCTGACCTAAATTTGAAATCACATATTATTTAGATTACTAGGACAGCATTTTTTCACTTAAGGAATATAGATAAGTTAGAACTTTGCAAGATGCTGAAAAATTAGTTCATGCTTTTGTTTTTATTTGACTAGATTACTGTAACGCACTCCTCTCAGGACTACCCAAAATTTAACATGGCTTTCTCATTTCTACATTTTAGTGTATCCCTGTTAAGGTATATGTGCACTGAATTGACATTTCATCAAGGGTCCGCAATCCATACTATTCTCAGCTGTACTTTTTCCATTTTTTCTGTGGTGACGATCTGCGCCACCACCACCTGATCAAGGCACTATGCAGTTCCGTACATTGATGGATTGAAGGAAGTACCCCATGACCATCATAATCAATTTTTTTCATATGAAGCCTGAAAACCATAAAGACTGATTTAGATCATTTATGTTAGGTAGAATGTCCAGGAGGGCTGAGTGGTCTCTTGGCCTTGGAACCCCTGCGCATTTTGTTTTTTTTTTTCCTTCACTCCATCTGGAGTTTTTTTTCTGTCTTCCGTGCCATCTGACCTTACTCTTTGTTACTTAGTATTGTTTCATCTTATTTTTGTTTCAGATTAAAATTCTTTATTCATCTTGTAAAGCACTTTGAGCTAGAAATGTACTATATAAATAAATGTTGTTGTTGTTTTACTAACACAAAGTTAAAAATGGCAATACCACAATGTTATCTAGTTGATCAGTTTCTCCATGCAGTATGTTGAATTGACTTTTTTAAATGACCTTTATACAGTGTTTTGGTAGTGTGACCGTTTTTACAAAACAGTGCAAGGAGATCCATGTAATGGGTGGTAAAAAAAAAAAAAAGCTGAATTGTCACATTCCATCAATTTAAGTCTCTCTGTCAGAAGATTGTTCTGATTGTGTAAAATGTACAGAAATATTTAATGCATTTTTTACAGAAATGTCAGTTTGTTCATCTTCAATAGAAATGTACCAAACAGTATTTAACAGTTATTTTATTTAAAAAAAACTATCCATTTTGAAGTGAACTGCAATTTTACATGCTTTTCAACATAATTAAGGTATGGGATAGAATTGGCAAAATTACTGGTAATACTGAAAAAATTGGATTTTATTGAAAGGAGGATATTATAGATCAGAATTTTTACCATCAAAAGTGGCTGACTTTTTTGGTGCAGCCTTAATATGTTTCATTTAATGTTTTAATTATTTCTCAGTACACATTCCATAACTATTATTATTACTATCATTGTCATCACCATCCTCTCAGTGCACTGAGGCACGCTGGTGTGTTTTTCAGTGGTCATTCAAATATCTTGGGCTTTAAATTTCATTTTTTGTTCAGCTGAGGACTTGTCTAAGGCCGGGTCCAACTGCTCATGAAACTTGGTCTTGATGATTCTCAGTGTGCCAACTACAACTGGAGACACTCTTCTTCACATGTTCCACACGCGTCTAACTTTGATCTCAAGGTCTTTATACTTAGCAATCTTCTTCCTTCCTTGCTCTTGATATTGTTATTGTTATTATTATTATTATCTCTGTGCCAAATAAAACAACCGTAGACTCATTTTCATGGTGAAACCATGACAATAATCTCTCCCTTAATATCAGCAAAACTACCGACTGCAGGAAGCAGGTGGCACACCAAACTCTCATTTACACTGGAGTAGACAAAACTATGTATCTGTGTAATTTGGCCTTTTCTTCATTATTGGTCTATTTTGTTTTGTTTTTTGGCCTTACTTATGGTTTACACTATAACTTTGGTAGTGCATTTTATTTAAGCCTCCCTTTTGTTTAGGATTCATTTATGACAAGAATTTAGTGCCTTTTAGGTGTTTTTAGCAAAACCTGGTACTTTCTTTATTTTGTCTCCACTGTCTTTTAACATCTCTTTGATGGGAGTGTTCAGCGGAATTGTTGGCAAACTCTTAACAAACTTTTCACTATTTACCGTGTACTTAAGACATTTATATAAAAGTTAAACCTAAATGTTTTGCAGCAGTTAGCGTGATTAATGTGCAATACTTAAACTCACTTTAATTCATAGATTAAAACATAGAAATCTTGCATGGATTTAGAAGTGTTCACATTAATTTTATCAAGGAGAATGTACATTTTCTCCTATCATCCAAGCACAAGCTAACTGGAAAATCGAAGTTGAGCCTATTGTATTTTATGCAATGATGGGGTTGGCATTTAGTTTTGTGGTAATAAAAAAAAGCATGGATAAGAGTTACTTTTTACAGTTACTGTGGAAAATGACAGATATGCTGATTATACCAAATAATATTTTTTGCTTTCCCAAAACTAAATACACTTTTTCAGAGACCTTTATCTAAAAAACAACACCATTTGCAGTGTTATTAGCTTTTATCTCTTAAGGTATTGGGTTTGGGGAAGAATACAGCTAAAATAAAATGTGTCTCATTGAGAATCCTGACAAATATAGCAGTGGAAGCTGTGTGTGTGCATGCGTGTGCGTGCTGACTAGGACACGACCAAAGATAAATTTCCAAACAGATGATAGATGTTTCCCTGTTGTTGTAGTGTCAGAAGGTCATATTTCTGAAGAAAGTAGGATCAGGGACTACACAATATCCAAATGCGTCATGCATTAGCCCTTTGATTTTCTATCTGCTGATTCTACTCTGAACGCTGTTCCTGTTTAGTTTTCAACACCATGCTTTCATGTAATACTTTTTCAGTCACAATTCTGTTTGTATTTCTTCTTCAAAAGCTTGATATCAGAAAGGCAGTTTCTTTTTGAAAACAACTAACCTGCATTGACCTAGTTTCATTTCTGTCAGCTAATTTGCCACATTTCTCACAAAAGTGAAACTTTGTACGATCAGTCCGTGTTTAGAAAACTTAAATTAGGAGGAGTGCTCCTGAAACATCCTCTATTGAAACAGCTTAATGTTTTCTGAGTAATATGAATTCAGATAAACATTTGTAAATTCTGTAAAATGTAAGCTGTATTTTTTTTGATAAACTTATACTGATTTCTATAAGAAGTTTACAAAGTTAAAAACATTTGTACTTGTAAAAAATACAAAAATAGGGTGGACTCAAACAAGCATCCATTCCGCTTTTTATGGATGGTGGAGTATTCCAATTTTAATACTAGATTTCACTAAACATGTGAAAAGCAAGTCAAAGGCAACTGTTTCGTTTTATGTTTAGATCTGGAAAACACATAAAACACTTTATAACATGCTACAGATTGGCTTGACATCCATAGTTAGTTCCTGCCTTGTGTCCATTGTTGCTGGAACAGGCTCCTGCCCGACATGAACGCGACTAAGTAACTATAACAATGATGGATAGCAAATGGAGATGATGAGTATACAATCTGAGGTGGAGTGGTGTTCTTGTGTTTAGTGTGGCTGCCTTAGAAATTAATGATCTGCCAGGTGATAAACAGCGGGCCAAATGTTTTGGCAACAAAGTGCCATACTGGGAAATGAGAGTGATCATGAAATAGAAAATGAAGCAGAGTTAAAAAGTTATATAGAATACTGATCACAAAAAGCAAAATATGCAAGCCAAAATGAAAAAGAAACACATGCAAAGTTGTAACTCTCCAAATTAATGTTTCCTATAGCTAATGCACAAGGGTTTTTGGGAAAATCCAGAATCTTGGGCAACATCAGTAGCATACACCCATGATGACTTTTGGTCATGTGATAGCAACTGTAACCAATATGACTGTAATAATAAAGAAGCACAAAACCCAAACACAAAATGGGACTGATAAATACTAATAAAATGAGAAAAAAAAATCATAACATCAAAAGGAAAATTAAATTAAATAATAAATGTAGAAATAGGCTTATATACCATGGTCAACTCACCTCATCCTAAAATTTGAGAAGTGAAACTAAAATTCTTGTCCTTTTGCTGTCTGTGCAGTTTCTTCCTTTGCACTTATCTAAGTGCTCCAGTTTTCTCCCACACCCCAAAGATGTGCATCAAGTTAAACAGCAACTGTAAACTGGACATATAGTGTATATGTGTTATGTTTCAGCCAATGTTCTTCCCCTGAGTCCCCTATTTTATGTCCTTTTATTTTTGATTCTTACTTTTTTCATTTATTTGTATTATCCTGTGTTTTTTTATTGGTTTTGTTTATTATTTAATTTCTATGTGTCCATTCTTGTTCAATTATGTTCCATACACTTTGGTTCCCCAAGAGCAGTGTCACCTGTCCATTTCCATCAAGAAATTGCCCTCAACCCTGCTATATAAGCTGAGGACACATACAGTCCCTTGCGGTTCATTGAATGCACTTGGTGATGTTGGTGAGTTCTTGTAATTACTGATGTGCTTTTCTGGATTTACTGGATTTTTAGACCTCTATGCTCCTTTTTTGACTTTGCCTTCAGGATTTGTGTTATAAGTCAACTCTTTTGTGTTCTTCAGAGCTTTTGTGTTTCAGATCATTTATGCAAAATCAATATTTTTATTTATAAACATTCTTTGTTCATTACTTTTTTCTTTAAGATGAAGGTTGACATATCTTTTCACTTGTTTGCTACTGGTTTTGGGACTTGGTACATAAGAACTCACTAGTACATGACAAAACGAGTTAATGTTGATACAGTTGGTGCATATCACATTAATCACAATTGGGTCCCAACCAGATTTAATTCCTACCTTGCTTCCAGCATTGGCAGGGCGGGCTCTGATTTCCTGTAATAGTATAATACAAAAATCAGCTTTTTAAAGTGCATGAAGCAATGCACATTGATGTGGTATGGAAGTTCTTTGATTGAAGCAATGTCATTTCCTGTGTAAGCATACCCATGCTTGTTTTCCATCTGTCTTATATTCCTTTTTCTGAACTTCTGTATTTCATTAGAGGATTGTGAGTATCTGAACATATCCTGCAAAACACTGCTTTTTCTAACACTTTCTCAGTGGTGACACTCCACCAGATAGACTTATATTTTATAAGTTCCAATTGCCCTTCTTTAAAGAGTTAGACTGTCAGCTTTTAGATCATGGACACCACATATTTCCAGTCATCTCACCGATTTTTAAATTATTATTAAAAATGTAATCATCAATCCGAAAATGTTATCCTTTGTAACTTTTCAATGGATCTGAAGTTTTTATGCTAACTTGTGCTGTCTCTGATAACAGGTGACAATTGATTTCATGATACTTCACCCTAATCACCCTAAATATGTGTGATTAATGTGTTAATTTTTTTTTTATGCAACCCCTAAATAGATTAATTTAGTCGAGTTAATTTGACTGTGCTTCACCAGTTGTTAAAGAAGTAGCGCCAAATAAATCCAAGTCTATTAATATTAGTAGTAGTGGGTCACTGGCATTTGATTGTTTCATGTATTATTTCTTGATAATAAACTTCATCCACACACAGATTTGCCATGTGTTGTGAGGCCGTAGGTCTCACAGAAATGTGTATAAGGTGCCTCCCAAAGCTGCGGGCGCAGCTTAAGGAGAAGCCTGTGAATACATGCACTTGCCTGTTTCACTTTACAGATGGCAGTTTTTCTAAGAATACATGTCTAAATAAGAATCTTTAATAAACATACCATCACTGAGGGTTTTGTGATCCCTGTGGGCATTTTTTTTTCTTTCTTCCTTCTTGCCATCATGTTGTTTTGGGCATGGGGAGCCTTCATCAATTTTAAATGTGATGTGTGTGTTTGCGTGGATACGTGAAGGTTGAGTATTGGAGGGATTTCATTTTGGTGTCGATGTTACTTTGATGTGAAAGGCCAGGTTTATTGTTGATTTCTTGTGGCTTGAGTGTCTGTAGGGCTATACGAGTAACAGTTAAGTCTGTTAGTGGTAGTTTTAGTTTTGTTTTGTTATTGTTGGGTTTGCATATATTGTTGTAATATTCTCCCTGCAAAGATAAGAATGGTGAAAGTCTATTGGAGCAGACCTAGAGATGGGATAGGTTTTTGGGGAGCCAAGGAGGGAGGTTGTAATGTATAATACCTTCCAGAAGTTTACAAATTGGAACATAGTTATGGAATTGATAATGAAACCTCCGCCCAGTAGATGACAGTAATGGATTAATCAATATGATTCCAACCTGACAGTATTTGGAAGAAGAAGAAGAGGAGGGAGGTCATTTAACCGCACTCCAGAGTAGTTGTTGGTGAGAGTACTCAAAAAGCTAAGCACACTGTGGCTGGCACATTTGAATGTATTTTCAAAAGCCCCAATAAGCCAGTATTGACTCCTGTTTTCTTTTGAGGAAGTCTTATTTTTGGTTTGCTTAGGGGATGGCTGCTTCGGAACCTTATTTGTTTTTTTTTTTTGTAAATAGTATTTAAGGCTGTTCAGCCCTTATTGTCTTATTGTAGGAGGGTAACCGGGAAATGTGATTCTGCACCTGTGTTATTTGTTTGTTTTTTTTAAGACACATGTGGGTTGTTTTTTTTTTATTTTTGTGACTTGGCATTCTCTTCGCTTTATGTATTTTTGCACCTTGAAGAGTGCATGAGAATAATTGGTAGTAATAAACTGCAACTTCTTTGATTTTAACATCTCGTCATCTGGGAATTATTTTTTGTTTTTTGTGTGTCAACAACAGTCCCACAGGTGGGTTGTGATACATATAATATGGGTTCATCCCGTATTGAAACCTAAAATTCTGTATATTGGAATCAAGAAAGGATGTGTTTCTGTCCCATATTTTCATACATATTGTTTTACATATACACTAGTTCTACAAAGTTCAGAGAATAACATAAGAACAATTCAAATCAAACCAGTTATACCAGTGGAGTGAGTGAGTTTTATTTTTATGTCTCGCTAACAGACAAGCAATGTGCACGTTGGTGTCCATCCTTGCCATTGTGTCGCATTCATGCTTTGACAGTTAAAAAAAATGTCACATCGAGCAGTAAAGGGGAAAGTCCATAACAAGACGATATGCACAGTGATGTCTACTGATTCAAGTCTGCCCGTGAAATGCAAGAGGCAGTCAAGGCGTAGGCCTGAGTTGAGGACAGAATGTCAGTGGGTCAGCCCTGTCCCTGGCAATGAATACATTTGCTGTCAAGCTTTTTCAGTCACCCCTGGAGGTATATCTGACCTAAAACAGCACTGGGCAGGTGCTACCCAAATCCCAGAGTGGAACTGCTTCATTTTACTTTACTCAGACTTCCCCCAAAGTATGTTATGATATGTTGTTGTTTAATTAAGGGATGTTAGCTACTGTAGTTATAGCTTACATTAGACTTTATTACTGAATATTCTAAAAAAAATACTCAGTGCAAACTGATCACGCTAATAGTTCCATCAATTTGGGCTGGAAGTTACGATAGTTAGACTTATTTTACATTTACATTTATTTGATTAGCAGACACTTTTATACAAAGCATCTTTACAAAATGGTCTTTATAATAATTGTGTAACATCAGTCCAGGGACTGTTTTGAAGAGTGTAGCAGGACAGGTTACAAACGTTGGCTTTCACAAATGAAGAGCTATAAAGCCTGCATAACAAAAAATGATAAATTCACAATATGACAGATAACCACAGAGCAAAAACATTCAATAACAACTTGACAGATATTCACAGAACAATCTGGTTTTACACTACTTTTTGAACACATTGAGGGAGTCAGCAATTCGGCTCATTCCACCAACTAGGAGCTACGTGTGAAAAGGGTCTGGACTGAGATTTGATACCACGCAGAGGTGGCATCACCAGATGAGCAAGCAGGAGCATAGCACTTCAGCAATGTCTCTTTATACACAGGTGGTGACCCATTGACTACTCTGTAGACAAGCATCAACAATTTAAACTTAATGGATGCTGCTACAGGGAGCCAATGTAATGTAACAACATAAGAAATATGTGACAACCTGAAGAGAGCAGTGACAAGCACCCATCTTGGCCAATTGAATACAAGACTATCTGCTGTATTTTGGACCATTTTCAGTGGCTTGATGGCACTTGGGGAACCTCGTTGTGACAAGACCAAAGCCTGGACCAAAAGTTGTGCTGCATACTAAGTCAGATAAGGTTTTACTTTGAGGATGTTATACAGATTCATAAATGATAAATTCTAAGGCAATGTGCAATTTCAAACATCTAAATAAATAATCCTATCAGAAACATATTTAGAAGTTTTTTTCAGTCTATCCATTGCTGTTTAAAAGCCTAATTTTTACACATTTGTAATCTAATTAATGTAATTAATTGTGTAATATTTAGTGCTTTTGGTATGTTGTCTTGCAACATAATAGTTCAAACCATATTAAGTGATTTTCCCAAATATAGCAATCTCGTGGGGGTGTGGGTGTTTGGTGGTCATTGGCCATTGTTTCTGCTACACAATACTGTACAATAAATGTACTGGAATAATTAAATATGCTTAGGCAAGTGATTATTAAACTATTTTGTATTTTGAAATTAATCAATCAGTCAGTTCTATTTTATAGGAAAATATTAATATGCATGAAGGAAATATGATAAATTGCGATTAAAACACAGTTAATTTCTTACTTACTTTGTAAGTGTAGAGCCCTTTAGTTGGGTTAGTATTAACTTAGTAGTTAATAATTGTGTATTATTATACAAAAGGAGAAAGAAACAAAGGGTGCTGATAAAAATAAGACGTGGTATAATTTCATCCTTTGGTTGGTTATTGTGGTTACTGTCAATGAAAATAAAAATATAATTGATGTTCTTCTGTACCAATTATAATAAAGTCAGTAATTAGCCAATTACATACTCTCTCACTTTATTGGAAAGATGGAAAAAGATGTATGAAAGACGGTGTGTAGCGATAGGGAAATGGCATGGAAAGACAAAGTCCTGTCAAGGTCCATTAGATTGGATGGGAAGCATCCATAAACTACCACTGTCTCTCAAAGCAAAGTCGGGGCTTTGGCTGGGCTTCTCAAGGAGAGTCAGAAAATTGTTACAAAACCAATCCAGCATTTTCTTGGCTATATGATTTTTGGGTCACTGTCATGCTGAAAGATGAATCGTTACCCCAGATTGAGTTGCCATGTTCTCTGAAGCTGTTTTTTTCTTTAAGGATCTCTTTGTATTTGGCTGTATTCACTTTCTCTCAATGCTGACCAGTCTCCCTGTTCCTGCTGCTGAAAAGCAGGCCCATAGCATGAGGTTGCCGCCACTACCATGCTTCACCATAGGGATGTTATTAGTTAAATGATGAGCAATGCCTGGTCCTAATCAGAGAAAGTAGTTGGAGTTATGCCAGAAAACTTTAATGTTTGTTTTATTAGACCAGAGAATCTTGATCCTCATCATTTTAGAATCCTTTAAATGCTGACTGTCTCCACTTGATAAATGGACTGCTGCTAAGATGGTTGTCCTTCCGACAAGTTCTCCCACGTCAGCAGAGGACTTTTGAAACTACAGTATGTTATGGTGATCATTGGGTTCTTGATCACCTCCCTGACCAAGACTCTTTTTTGCCAGGTTACTCCGTTTGGCCAGACAACCGACTCTCAGAATAGTCTTCCCGGCTCCAAACACCTTCCATTGCAGAACAATTGAGGCCACTGTGCTCCTGGGAACATTTGGACTTCTTGGATTGGTTTTTGTCATGACCTTGTCCAGTCGATTATTTTGCCACAGGTAGAGATTACAATAAAGTTCTAGATGTATTTCAAGGATAATTAAAGCAAACAGGATGTACATGACCACAATTTGCGGTACTACAGCAAAGGGACAGAATATTTAATATATGAGAGATTTCAGTTTTTGATTTTTAATAAATTTGAAAACTTTTTTGAAAAAAAGTTTTCATTTTTCCATTTAAAATTAAATCTACAACACAACAAAATTAGCAGAAAGTAAAGGGATCTGAATTCTTTTTGAATCCACTGTACATAATGGAAAATGTGTGTAGATAACTTAAGGGTGAGTGTTCAAAAACTATTACTTTGCAAATTTAATAACAGCAGACATAACAATGATTGATTCATTGAACCTGTGAGTTTTGCTAAATTTACTTTGAGTGTGTTAGATGTGCATCCCACCATTACATTTATTCTATGTACCTATAATATATATATATTCACAACCTACGAACACAACTTAAAGTATGACAGCACTATACTGTACTCCCTTCTCTATTAGAAAATCCGACTTCTGTTTACCCATGGCATGTTTATTTTCTAAATGAGCAAAGTCATAATTGTCTATACATTTTTAAAGAAGCATTTGTTATATACAGTATATATATTTTCATAATCTGATAACAATCCTATTCAACTCTATCTAAGGTTTTGTTTTTTTTGTATCCAGGTACAGCTAAAACATCAGAAAGCTCTGCTTCTGCTGGTGTAATCATATGTTGTATTGAAAAAAACATTAAAGAATTGATTTCTTTATGTTTATGAATATGGAGTAAAAAAAAAGCAGTTTTGAAATAATTAAACACGATTGTTTACCATCTACCATCAAGTGACATATTTATTATTGTTATATGTATACATTGCTATATTTGGGTTATCACATTTTTAAAATAAAATATACTCGGTTGTAAAATGATAAGTCAAATTTACATTCATTTACATTTACATTCTGTTGTAAATTGTTTGTTTTCTTTGAAATAATTTACTAAGAATTTTGAAATTCATTTAAACAAAGTATACCTGTATATGAATGTATAAATCACTAGTGCACTGGTGAGGCCTCATCTGGAGTACTGTGTGTAGTTTTGGTCTCCGGGGTACAAAAAGGACATAGCAGCACTAGAAAAGGTCCAGAGAAGAGCGACTGGGCTGATTCCAGGGCTACAGGGGTTGAATTATGAGGAAAGATTAAAAGAGCTGAGCCTAAACAGTTTAAACCATAGAAGATTAAGAGGTGACATGATTGAAGTGTTAAAATTATAAAGGGAATTAGTACAGTGGATCGAAACTACTATTTTAAAATGAGTTCATCAAGAACACGGGGGACACAGTTGGAAACTTGTTAAGGGTAAATTTTGCACAAACAATTGGAAGTTTTTCTTTACACAAAGAAGGATAGACACTTGGAATAAGCTACCAAGTAGTGTGGTGGACAGTATGACTTTAAGGACTTTCAAAACTCGACTTGATGTTTTTTTAGAAGAAGTAAGTGGATAGGACTGGCGAGCTTTGTTGGGCTGAATGGCCTGTTCTCTTCTAGATTGTTCTAATGTTCTAATGTTCAAAAAATCAGTTAAAATCTATTTAAACTGTCATATTATAAACAAAATGTTTCATAATGAAAACTATGTCAAAGGGTAAAATAAGAAAAATCAGTCATTTACAAAACTCTTCTGTCATAGAAAGTGTCACACAATTGGTTGGTATGTTTCACCATTTACAGCTTCACCAAGGGCAGCAAAAATGGTTTACCCGGCCCTGGTAAAAGTTAGACAGTTGTCTTCTTTAGCTTTCATGAACATGGCTTAACAGACCTCATTTAACAAAGTGTTTTTTGATAAAATTTTGCTTGATAGCCATCTGGTTCTTTAGCTTTCCATCTTTTTCAGTATTTAACAGTGTGCTGAATAATTCCCATCACTCTGATGTTTTTATTTATTAAAAAATATACAGCCATTCAGAAACAGAGGTTGCTTCTCAAGCATCAAGAGGAACTACTCGAATAATTAGTATTTCTACCTCTCTAGCCTTATTAAGATTACATATTTAGATTATAATACTTTTCCAAGCCATTCTTTCTTAAAGTTTCTTTTTTATATCATAATAAAGCTCTACCTGATTTCAGTGAAATGAGATGTGATCACACTTTCTTCTTTTCAATTGATTAAAAGCCTCTGACATTACAACTTATAAAGATTAATGAATGATCAGAGAATTCAGTTTTTGGCTTTTAAAATTAATTTTTCTTCATAAGTAATTGTCATCTTTTCTAATTGTTGTAGCTATGTTTGTTCAAAATTACCAAAATATGCAGCTTTTAGCTTGTTTCATAGGACAGTTCAGGCAATAGTATGACACATTTACAAATAATTACAAATCCATTAATCTTCATTGTAAAGGTTTTAGTAAAAATACAAAGCAAAACACTTCACACAAAAATAGAGAAACATTGATAATACAAAGAAAAGAAAAGTTCTTGTTTAAAGAAAGGTCTGTTCAATGCTTATTTATCTTGATTCATTTATCTCTAAGTTTGGTCAAATTGCGTGTAGAATGGTCAGAAAACTGTATACCAATATCCTATTTGCAAACTTATCTAACAGTCCATGCTAGCAATGAGACTATTTCCTAACTAGCTTAATTCACAAAGATATAGCTAAGAAGGTTCTATTTCATGTTAACTTACATGGGATAAAAGACTATCCCATAATCTAAATTACTAAGAGAAACTAATATTCTATTGAAAGTAAACGCAAACACTTAAGTGTGTGTCTCACTAGGACTGTAACTGCCAAGTCAGAAGTCTCCTTTCTTCTTAAGTTTTCTTCCATTTTATTAATTCTGGTGTGTGTTCAAACCACAGTCTGTTTGTATACATAACATACATATAAATATATACATATACATACATATGTATTTAAATACCTTTGTGAAAAGCCAAATTTCCCCATGGGGACAAGTAAAGATCGATCTACAGTGTCTGTCTACTCTATTTATCTAAAACAGCTTCTGTTTGAATTAATTGAGACTTTGTCCATATTTGAAGGAAACACTGTGACATTGTGAATATTAGGGAAAAATTAATGGGTTCATGTCAGGAAAACACCAAATAAACCATAAGGTGATGAAGTGTACAAACTGGTGAAAATTGTGGTTACAATATTAATGTTAGAGCTTTATTGTAAATCAGAGATCAAGAGAACAGACTAGGACTGAATTCTGGACCTGAAATGGGAGTCTGGAATATGGCTTGAAAACATAAAAAAAAAAGTTGTCGGGAATGCATACTGTATGTCCGAGGATGTTTGCATATTACTGATAACAAAAAGGTTTTTTGTGCTAGACTCAGTCTAAGTTTGACACTTGCTCTCTGAACAGTGCATGTCTACCAGGGAAAATTTAGTTTCCTGCCCATTAGTCACACCGAGAACTGGGTACTTGCTGTCAGTATTCTAAAAATGTTGGACAGCTCCACAATTTTAAATTATAAATGATTTTATTGACAAATAAAGATATGGATAGATAGATGGCAGTAATAATAGCCTGCAATACTACTATCCTGCTAAATATTTGATCATTGGTGTTAAGTTGGTTTTATAAAGCTTACAATAGCTGGAGAGGGGACCACCAACAAACCTTTTCACACTATTGTTTTGACTAATTAAAAATTGACACTGTGTCATTGTATGTGCAAGTAGAAGTTGACATGGACCACGTTAAAAATGTTTTTTGTGGATGTAATTTAAGAATTTAGACAAAGGTCAGCAGTGTAATTAATATAAAATAGTGACTGTCCAGGGGATATAAAAGCAATAAAGGTTGTGCAATAGTGTCATTAAAGTAGTTTTGAAACAAATTTCCTGACAATTTTGAAGAGTCATAGGTTTGAAGATCAAACTAAAGATTATTATTTTAAGAATATTGGATTTGCTGTAATTGTAAAAATTTATGTGATATTTTGCCTTGTGCAAGCAATATACAGTATTGATTATTTTTCAGTGGCTATCCTATTTAGCGGAAAATACAGATATTATGATGGCTAAAGCAGAGATGTTAGATTGATGAACACTTTTTAATGAACCTTCAGAGTTTTATGGTGTGTCAAGCTAAAACTGTAGAATGTCTTAAAAGCTTCATATGAATTAACTGGTAATAGAATCAGCAGTGCAGGAAAGAACAGGGTCAAGAAAAGTGTATGCAGACTGCAAAATGAAAGGTTATGGAAAATGTGTGCAATGACGGAAAGAAAAGTGAGATGATATTATTAAAGAAGAAACATTTGAAGGGAGATTTTATGTGGACTTTCTGTTGAAAGCAGGATGTTTTATGTGTAGTATATAACTACATAAAAAACGATTGTATGTGTAAATGAAGATACAATCAAAGAAGATGCAATGGACACACAGCATCTTTTTGCAAATCTCATATTGCCATATTTCTGTTGTTCCCAAAACCACTTAAACGTTGTTGTTGCAGGAGAGCCATTTACTTTCAGACAATCAGATTTAAAGCTGGCCTCAGTTATCATAGGGCATTGTATCCTTGTGAGCACATAATGTTCATATCCTTTAATTAATTTGTTTTCCCACATTTTTTCATTAATTATGAAAAAAAGGTAGAAAAGTCGTTTTTTCTCTTTGAAAAAGGTATTCTGCTTGCCTTATTTGCATTATCTACTTTATGATGCCAAAGGCCAATTCTATTTTATTTTATTTTATTTTCGTTTGGCCACTTTTTGTGACTATGTCCTGGTACTCAATCATAACAGGCCTCTTTCTTTTTTTAGCAGCTTCTACTTCACAATACACACTGAACAAATTTACTGTGCAAGTTCAAAACATCAACCAGTAGTGCATGGGATGAATGAAAAATGTAGGCATAGGTTTACTTAAAGTCTGGGTAATGAGTAAAACAAAGTCATAGACAATTTTAGGAAATGTGTAAAGTCCTTCTGCACTGGCCTCAAAAAGAGCATACGCTTGAAGGAAGCAGGACGTCAAGTAATCCTGTTAAGTAGCTAACAATTTGCATAATGTTTGCTAAAACATTACATTAGTGAACCAAGTTGCAAACTTGTGTCAATGGTTCTGAGGGTGTGGTGTGCAGACCACTGTGCTCCACAAGTGTGAGTCAAGTGTTCCACAAGGTAACAGTCATCGTAACAGAGCAAAGCAATTTCAAAATTGCTCAGATGTCAGTCCATCACACTGTATACATATTTGTCTAATGCCCTTCCACAATTCCCTCTCCCCTTACCAATAGTAGGGTTTTATTTTTCATTTCCTCCCACACTCATTTTGTGAGCTCTTCAGAATTTTGTAAGGTCTTCTCAATTAGATAATCTGATCTAAAAGGTACTTATACAAAAATCTACTAAATTAATATATTTGCTACACACTACTGATTAATAAATTCAAGTTTCCTTATTCTGTGTTTTATGCTAAGCCTTTTAGTGCATCTTGTAGATAGATAGATAGATAGATAGATAGATAGATAGATAGATAGATAGATAGATAGATAGATAGATAGATAGATAGATACTTTATTAATCCCAAGGGGAAATTCACAAGTAGAAAAATAAAGTCGTACACGGAGCTGCTGAAGAGGCTGCCACTCTCGGCGGCTCCTGAGTCATAGAAAATAAGTAAATAAAATAAGATAATAAGTTTAATATATCTGAATCTACTCACATGTAGAAGGGCTTTAAGTGTTTCAGATTCAGGGTACATTGATGCTTAAAAATGCCATTAAACATACTCTAAGTGTTTGAAAAGAATGTATGTTTGTATATATATATATTATACATACACAATATATAAATAAGTGGTATGCCTCATATATGGGGAAAAAACACTTTTAACTTTGCATTTATATTTCCTTGCTTAGTAGGTACTTTTATTTAAAGTGACTTGTAAAAGAGGTCAACATAATTGAGTAAGCATCAGCCTAGGGGTTCTGTAATATCAGTTAGATAGAAATTCACCAAGCAAGAAAGTCTTCAAATGCTTCTTAAACACATTGAGGTAATCATTCCCAACAGCCAGGAGCTACACATGAAAAAAGTCTATATTGAGATTTAATGCCACACAGAAGTGGCATTACCATATGCCATTCATGAGCAGACCTGAGTAGTCAAGATGTGGCATAGGGCCTCACAAATGTCTCCATATATATACAGCAGGTGCTGACCTGTTGACTACTCAGTAGGTATCCATCAAGAAATTGAACTTAATACATGCTGCTACAGGGTGCCAATGTATTAATCTGGAAAAAATGTAACATGTGCCTGCAGAGGCTCTGTAACATATGCCAGTACTCCTGACTTCAGAGAGTCACAGTAGTCCAGACGTGACAAGTCCAAAACATGGAACAGGAGTTGTGCTGCATACTTTGTCAAATACAGTCTGATCTTATGAATTTTGTATAAATACCACAGAAAAAGAAGAATGATGCATGGAATTATTTATATTGCATAATACAGGTATAAGAAATAGAAAAATACAGAACAACATACATCTAACCATTAACCTTCAGTAAAAAGTCACAGAGCTGGTGTCCCTAACGTAAAAAATTACTCTCCTAGCAATTGAGAAGGTGCACATTGAAAGATGTTGCTAGTTTCTTGAGATGGGACTCAGCAGTTATACTCTCTTGGGGGAGTTTATTCCAAACCGTATTCTTTTGGAGTGATGTGGAAGTATCTTTGCTGGTGTCCACTAGATTTGATATGACAGCTCTCACAATTTGTATTATATAGATTTTTTTTTTATTTGGGACTCCCAGATATGTAAACTGTTGTAAGACAGATTCCAGCTGAAGTGTAAGTATATTGACAGGTAATGTTATATTCTTATTCAAGTTAGTTTTAAACCTAGAAATTTGGGGGAATTCATCCAATATACAGTATCTAATATAATATACAGTAATTGTATAATAATGACTATGAATTGGTTAACCTGTGCTTTCTTTTCTGGTTCTTCTGTGGTGGCATTTTACACTGATACTGATAAGCTGATACTCCAAATATCGATGAAACCCACTGCATCAAATCTCCTAGGTCAAAATTTAAAAAAATGGTAAGAAACTAAGTATGTTTATGTTAGGTAAAATGACTACTGAGTCTGAATGGCCTTGGAACCCCTGCAGATTTTGTTTTTTCCTCTCCAGCATCTTGCCCCAGAGTTGTTTGTTTTTTCCTGTTCTCCCAAGCCTTCTTACCATACTATAAGAGGTATTTTTAGAGACATAAAACCAAATTTATCTATAAGCACTACTTTTTCTAGTATTTGTGTGTGTGTATATTGTGAGACTTGCCCGGACACCACCAGTCAGAGACCACATCTTTATACAAAATGCTGTTTATTTTCTGCTCTTCTCCACACAACTCAACTCAGTCCCGCACACAACACTGTGCCTCTAGCCCCAGTCACCTTTCTCCTGGGCCTTTCTCTCACTGTCCCTGAGCCTCCTTCTCTCTCTCCAGGAGCTTCGTCCTGCTCCTGCTCACGACTCCAGCTCACTGAGTGGATGGAGGCGGCCCCTTTTATCTTTACCCGGATGAGCTCCAGGTGCTCTGCCTGATGTCACCTCCTGGTGTCGCGGAAGTGTCAGGAGAGCACCCGGAAGCACTCCGGGTGTCCCTGGAAGGATCAACGTCCATGGGTGTGGCGGAAGTAAATATGTCCCGGGCTCAATGAGGTTCGGGGCACCCTCTGGCGGTGGATACTGGCCCCAACAGGCTTGAGCCTCCCTGCTCCCCTTCCGTGGGCCTGTTCTAATCCAGGGCAGTTGCCCCCTCGTGGCCCGGAGGATGAATACAACACTATCTGGTCCTTCCAGGCGTCCCGGCCGGGTCTGACCCCCAGCCTTGTACGACAATATATATAAATAAATACAAATTTATAACAAATAAATGTTGATGAAATATAGTTATTTACTGTTGTTGTAAAGTTCCATGTCACCAGACTAAGGAAATACCTTCTGTTCAAATTCATCCCTTATAATGCCACTATTATCTGCATGTCCATGAATATGGATAGCAAGGGATTCAATAGCAGTGGCAAATGGCTCTGGTGATAAAGGGCAGACCTGTCTGGTTCTACATTCTAAAGCTAAATATTCCAAATGTATACTATTTATTTGACCAGATCCTTAAGGTGTAGTGTATAATAAATAATTGAAGTGCCTATGAAGGTCTCAAACCCCAAATATACTTAATACAGTAAATAAATATCCCCCTTCAGCACTAACAAATTTTTTTTCTATTTGCAGAAATAACAAAACCTTAGGAAGGTTAGTGGCTGCAGATTTACATACTACATTGAATGCTTGCCAAAGGTTTGATACTATTTACCTTCCTTTAGAGATCTTCTATACTGAAAATGATGTATCAAGCTGTGGCTACTTTATGTTGTGAAAAATGAAGAGCCTAATTTGCAATGCATTCAGGATGTGGGTATTCTTTTATAGTTTTCCTTTTCATATATTATTATTTCATTGTGTTCAGTGGCTTCAACTCCGTCTACATTACTGATTTCTGTGATTGCATTCTAAGCCTCTGTTGTGAGTATGAGGTGTTTTATTGTTAATCCTTTTTAGCAGCTGCACTTTCTGTTTTTTGCTTGTGTTAATCTGGGGAGTGCACATGCTGGCGTTAATTAATGATTGTTGGCCAAAGACAGCAGTACTGTAATCAGGCAGCACAAGCTGAGCGTTATGTTAGAATAAATGAGAAATATTTTAGTGAAATAACGAAAAAAAAAGAATGAAAAAAGGAAAAGAAAAACTGAAAATGGTTGCTGGTTTTGGGAAAGGTAAAAGAAGAGAGTGAATGGCGCACCATCCAGACTACTGATTAGTTAACAGAGAACACCAGAGGACTGAAGGAGCGCCAAAAGGTAGATAAGCTCCCAGCAGCCAATGAGCTGAGATGCAGAATTGTCGAGGAGAGTGAGGACACATGAAATGAAGAAAGGAAGGGGTCCTGAAGCCGTGACATCCGAGAGAAGAGGTAGCAGCAACAGGTCTGCAGGTATCGGCTTAAGTGGCGGATAGATGGTATTGCGGTCAGCTGCATCAGTGGGAAGCCCATGGGGGCGGGGGCAATGCCTTGTGCATATCTGCTCCCTCGGTCTTTCCTTTAACACTAGAATTACCAGAGTCTACGAAAAAACTCGCAGATCCAGCCCACCTTAAAACCGTTCTCACCTCTCCTTTGTCTTCTAAATGTGCCGATTAACACGAGCAGCTAGCAGCTGGCTATTCCATCCCCCACCGCTCGCAGAACATTCACTAAGTTTTCCCAGCTCATGCCTTGTTTGATTATCTGGGAGTGACTAAAGTGCTAGAGTTTTAGAGTGGAAATAATAGATCGCTAATTGGAACACACGCATTTCATGTGTGTTCCGTTTCTATAGTAATCTGTGTAAACACATTTTTAAAACAAACGTTTTTCAGATTTTAGTAGTAAATGACAAAATGTAGGCATAAACTATATAATGTATGAAGCCTGAAGGCCAAAGATCAAGTAAACACTTTCACAAAAGGTTCAAGGATGATACAACAGCTTTCATGGCATAGCGGTAAGATTTGCTGACTTGTAATCAAGAGTCCCCGGTTCGATCCCCACTCAGTCCTATATTTGCCATTTTCAGTAGTGAGCTGCTCCTTTTGTTAATATTATACAGTACACACATACATTTGGTTTGTGTCTGTAACACATGGTGTGCATTTATAGGACTTGTAAAAGTTACCATTTTTTTAACTTTTATTCTCTCTAAATCACGATCACGATACATACTACTATTCCCCTCCAACACACCCTGGGATCTGACGCTGTTATTTTACATTTGAAATGGAATAACTGGAGATGTGAGTGGATTTGAGACAATGGAACTGGACATTCTCTCATCTGGAGGGATAAAAGCTGACACACAAACGCTGGCGAATCTGCCTTCTTCGTATCTCACCGTCACTTGATTTTTTTAAATTCAGTTTTATTGAGTATTCCTGCTCATGCTGAATTATTGTGCACCTTGTGGTGTATGATGTCAAAAAAACATACGTTAATTATTTATTTAATGGGATTTTTTTAATAACATTTTAAAAAAGTGTGCCATGTTCTTCTATATGTTTAATTTTCCCTTTGTTTAATATAGTATTTATGTCTTCCTAAATAGAGTTTGTTGATAAAAAAAATGTTGTTTTCCTTCACATAACATGTTTTTTTAGAAATATGTGCCATTCATCATGAGGAGCTCCTGGTTATCTTATATATAAACGTTTATGCATGGAAGTGTGTGTGTCTGTCTGGTGCGGAAGTGAGAGGTGGAGTCGGGGTAAGGGCTCCACCTCCTAAGATACGCAAGTGAGGCCAGCATGTTGGCAAAACAAAACCTTCAAGGAAAGAGTCGCTTGCTTAGCAGCTAATACAGAAATGTTGCGACCACATCAGCAAAACGGTGTCCCTTTTACTTCTCCTCCCACATCTAATACACAAGCGATGCGAGCACATCGACAAAATGAAACCTCAGAAGAAAGACAAAGTCGCTTAGCCGCTAATACACAAGCGATGCGAGTACATCGGCAAAACAAATCCTCCTAGGAGACAGATGCCCTGAGTCATTCCTTTCAATTACCTGACATCTCTATATTTCAATTTTTTTTCTGATGATTTCAATAGTTTCTAGGACCCTGGGCTTTTTACAGCATGGGCTTACACAGCTAGTTATTATCCATCCATCCATCCATTATCCAACCCGCTATATCCTAACTACAGGGTCACGGGGGTCTGCTGGAGTCAATCCCAGCCAACACAGGGCACAAGGCAGGAAACAAACCCTGGGCAGGTCGCCAGCCCACCGCAGAGCTAGTTATTATATAATTAGCTATTCCAATCTTCCACACAATTTATTTTATAATTTATTTTTATTTTTGAAGGGCCCCGATTTAGAAAATGTCTCTTACTTATACATGCGTTGCTTATTCTTTTTCAAGTGGTGCTTGATATTTTACTTTTGGTTGTGTGTTGTTTCTTCTCTGATTCTTTCATTTTACTGTGGAAATAAAAAAAACTTTAGTTTTCAAGCTTTGCCCCCTTGCATTGATTTTAAGGTTTCAGAATAATTCTTTCATATAGAAAACTGTTTCATCTACTGTGCCTTTTAAACCTTTCTTGTGCTTTAATGTGAATATGTTCTTTGGTAGCTTACACTTTCTGGCACCCTCTTTTGAACATGGCTTATTTATCTTCCTTATTAGTCTAAGTGCCTCTTTCAGCTTCTTGCAAGCCATGCTGAATCTTTGACTGGTTGTCTTTTCAAGAACTACTAAATATGTTTTCACTTTTCACTCTATTTTCTTCTCATCATATATTCAATTAGGGTAGCCATTTTTTTGGCTTTCAAATATGAGCATTCGTAAAATAAAGAAGTTCAGCCTTTTAGCATTTTTTATTTGTGGATTGGTGAGGAAGTGCAGAGATCAGTGTGCCATCCTGGTTTCAGATCCCATTCTCATTTGCTGTTTGTATGCAGTTTATGCATTCTTCCTATGCCTGCTTGAACTTTTTTCGTAATACTTTGTTTTTACTTTTGCATGTTATGTGGATTCCAAATTGACCCCAAGTGTGAGTGTGCCCTGTCTTGCAGTCAATACTGCTGGATTAGGCCCTTTCCCAATAGATTCAAAATTGAACTAAGCAGTTTTCAGATTTTTTGTTAAATTAGGTTTACTTGATAAACTTTAAGAATCAGGATATCTGTTCCTTACTCTGTCTCACTGGCTTGGGAAACTGAAAGCCAGAGTACTTTACTCTCCTTATCGCTAGTTACATTAGTGTGGTCAGCATTCTCTGAATAGATTTTTCTGGGTGATTTATCATACTGAGACTCCCATTTTTGTATCAAGGTACTAAAATGTAGTATTTGGATCATGCTGCTTGTTAAACTGAAGAAGTTGGACTTCTATCCTATCCATAAAAATAAATACATAAATAACGTTTTTTTAGTTACACCATTTAGTTAATATTTTTAGGATCCCAGTCTTGTTGCTAGGTTTTACCAAGGAATTAAGGGTGCACTTGCAACTAAAATTTCTAGGCTGGCAAGGAATATAGTAGCCTTTTCAAATTTAAGTGTGATTTATTGTCCCACTCGGGTAAACCGTAACTTTATTTCAGGGGGATATCAGGCTATGTGCTAATGAACAAAGAAATGTGGGGGTGTTTTGGAGATGATGCAGCATGTTTGACATGGATATAATTGATGGAAAAGCTGGGAGAAAGCATCTCCTTACATGTATAGCACAATTTTGCATAATTAAGTCAGTAAGGAACAGCTAGTTGTATGTTATTTTTGATTAATTCTTCTTTTATTTCATACTTTTCCAACCTTGCAAAACAAGGAGCCTAAAATGATGGCGGGGAAACACTAGGCAAGGGGTTGCCTTGGAAGATTCATCTCTTGCTATGGATGCTGACTATGGCACCTGACTACACTGACCTGCTGCTGTAGACACTGACCTCCTTTTGTTAGATGCTGGGAGACCACACAGTTCTGATAAGAGCTGTAGAGGAGGTATGGAGACATCTTTGTTTTGTATTGTGTGTTGCCAGTAAAACCTCATCATACAAAATCTCATTCCCAGTAATCAAAACTCAGCTGAATTAGTTTACACCTGGATTTACCTGTCATTCTTTGTTTCACTTGTGTCTGTTGGTATCGATGTCTATAAGTTGAAAGCATGCTTCCCCTCCTGGACTTTTTCTTAAGACATTCATCTCTACCATATGATTTGTACTGTTCTGGTTTATTTTGGGATTCATGTAACTATTCACAGCTTATTGTTCAGGACTATTTTTTGCAGCAGTACTTAAGATGCCTGCAACACCTGGCAGCCCCGGTAGCATTACACTCAGAAGGTGCAAGAGATGCTGGGAAGAAGGTCTGTTTAAAATGGAGCCAAAAAGACACCTAGGGGATCCCTATTATCTGTCTGTCTTTGTTTCTAAGCATCGGTCCCTACTGGATTACAACTACAACTCCAGTGGATTACAGCTTCTGTTTGGATGTATGTGCTGTCCTGTGCCTGCTTGTGTGTGTGATTTCATCTTAGTTGAATACATCCTCATCTGGGGAGCATTCTCAGTCATGCCAAATCTTCACACTAGAGCTGGAATTTAGTAGGAGAAAAACTATACATTTCATTCATAAGAGGTTTTTCAATCCAAACACATTCAGTTTCATGTATGTCGCCTATGTAAATTATCGCCACCGGGGAATTGGGGAGGACATTTGTGTACGCTTTGTTTAATAGTTGTTATCTTTATTATTTATTTTTTGTCCGTGTCTCTTTGTGTGAGTGTGTGCATGCCAGGTCAAGCCTGGAGGACGGGTGTGGCAACACACTATCAGTGCATGCTCCCAAACTTTAACAAAATAAAGAATTCACCATCTTTTGTCGCATACTAGTGACCAGTACAAATTTCATTCTTACATATCTGGTCTTCATTCATTTATTCATCTGCATATTGTTTTCTATGACCCATTTTCTGTGTATATAATGGTTTGAAATTTGATCTCTTTTATTTTGTACTAAATATGAGTCATAACAGTGTTTTTTTCTCTCTCTGTCTCTTCTAATAACACCTTATTTAAGAATCCCTCCTCTGGACACCAAGGTGACTTTACCTTTACCCTGTAGGCATGTACACAGTCTTGGCTCCTGGACTCCTTTTAACCTGAATGACTGTATACTTATAATGAGTGTATTTTTTACAGTACCCATAACAGAATAATGACAAACAGAGCCTATATCCTCTTATGAAACTATGGTCCTGTTAAGTTTGATCAGTAAAATTAAGCATTGCAGTTCTTACAAATTGTCAAAAGTTTTACATTATTTACCATTGTTCAACAAAAACAGTTATGCATTTAAAGGATACGAAAAGGACATAAAAAGCCAAGGGTAAGACTAACATCCAAATACAGAAGCTGTCATGGGGCCTATTCTTTCCTCTGCTTGGATATTGGCTTGCGGCTTGCAGGGAGGCTGATGGTTGTTACCTTGTCAAAGCTCCACTTTGCCTAGGTGTAGCAATGTCTTCACAAAATATGCGTCTGTTTACTCCTTACTATATACTAGATTATGCTAAATGTGCTACTTTTCATGAAATTCAATAGGTTACAAACTATGCCAATTTGTTATTTTACAGCCTGAGTGATTAGTTTGTATGGAAAAGTGTGGCAAATTTCAGAAAGTCCTCCTTCTCAAAGGTGGCTTATTCTTCCTTATCAGTAATGGCCATCATGGAGTTGTTCAGGGTGAGGTTGTTTACTTGTTTTTGTACTGTTTATTCAGATTATCACAAGGCATAATGTGAGCTACCACAGTTATGCTGATGAAACACAACTGTATTTATCAATAGCTCCTGATGACCCCGACTCTCTTGGTTCACTGATCCAGTGTTTTACTTGTATTTCTGAATGGATGAGTGGAGCAGGTGCAAGCAACCTGCTGAAAAGATGGCTCGTCTCCGGATTGGACCAAAGTGGTCAGCCATTCGTGCTTTGCCTTGTCGGTACATGTGGGCTGTTGGATTGACTCATTATCAGCCTGGGGAGATAATCAGGCGATTTCACCTGCAACCGCTCCCCAACATATAAAATCGGTTTTGCAAACTGCCGGCACCCAGTGTCAAAGCAGTAGTACTGTTTCTGTGTGATCTCCCTTTTTTCAAATTTGCATCAGTGATGTGGGATTTATTAAATACACCAACATTAATTGCATATCATTTGCAAATTTAATTCACTTGATTGTAATCATTCTGTAACAATATAATGGTGCACAGAATGAACATCCATCCATCCATCATCCAACCCGCTATATCATAACTACAGGGTCACGGGGGTCTGCCGGAGCCAATCCCTGGCCAACACAGCGCACAAGGCAGGAAACAAACCCCAGGCAGGGTGCCAGCCTACTGCAGGGCACACACACACACACCAAGCACACACTAGGGACAATTTAGAATCGCCAATGCACCTAACCTGCATGTCTTTGCACTGTGGGAGGAAACCAGAGTACCCAGAGGAAACCCACGCAGACACGGGGAGAACATGCAAACTCCACACAGGGAGGACCCGGGAAGCGAACCCGGATCTCCTAACTGCGAGGGAGCAGCGCTGCCCACTGCGTCACCGTGCCGCCCACAGAATGAACAATCTATTCCAAACATCATAGCTACTTTAGCATTGTTACTGTCAGTGCGTCACTCAGAGTATTTTAACCCACTAAATTTGTGTGTGGTTTCATAGCTGCGCAGCAGCTGATCAGAAAGCCTGATGGCGAGTTGTGTTGACAGCACAGAGGATTATCGGAATACAGCTTCCAGCCCTTGAGGACATTAATAGCACACGCTGCCTAAGGAAAGTCACCAGTATCTGCATGGATTCCACTCAGTCATGTCGCAGTCTATTTGAACTTCTCTATTCCGGCAAATGCTTTAGAACCGTTCCTTCATGGACCTCAAGGTTCAGAAACAGTTTCATTCCAAGAGCTATAAATGCACTCAATCACTCCATTAAGTACTCCTGTTAGAACTGCTTGTACTTATAATTACAGTTACCTAACTGTAAACATGCACTGCAACTGTAACATTGCAAACCTGAGCCTCTTTATGAACCATCTGCAATATCTGCTCTGTATGACACATGTTTATTGTACTCGTGCTTTCATATTGTATATTTTTCATTATTGTTTAGCGTATTATTATTGTTATTTTATCATTATACACTTATACAAGTTTATGGAGGATTTGCATATTAAATCTCATTGTACCATACAATGACAATAAAGAAATTCAGTTCAATTCAATAGAAGAGAGCTCGTATTTACAGATGATGATGATGACTGGCTTCTAAGTGAATTTAGATTTCCAAGAGCTATCCTCCTGGAGTTGTGTGCTGTTAGAATACTAGGAAGTATACTTGATATCATTTTTATGATGAAATCCATTAAAGTATTTTACAGATACTGTAAATCGTTAACTTCATTTAAATAATGTGTACTGTTAATAATTAAACACGTGAGGACGTGGTAGTGCAGTGGTAACGATGAGCTGGCGCCCAATCCAGGGATTGTTCCTTCCTTGTGCTTGATGCTTGCTGCGACTGGCAGGACCCTGGATGGATGGAATAACTAAACATGTATAATGAAGATTTTTCAATGTTCCATAAACATTTTGAAGAATCAGCGTTCTGAGCTTACAGCTGGTTTAACATCTATTACAGAGCTTAATTTGTGGTGACTGGTTATGCGGAGAAAGAAAATGGAAAAACAGGAATTGGGGGTTGGTACGTTTGACAGAAATAGCACTGTTGTATTAAATTAATACATTCTGGGTCGCAAGTTTCCCAGCAAGCATCTTACAGGAGGCAGGAATAATCTGATCTGCTTTAGATGCGAGCTGCTACAGTATTGCGAGCCCGCAGTTGCCCCAGCAAATGATAAACTGTCTTCCACAGACGCAGTGATCACATTTCAGGACACTCTTTGGCGTGTTGTGCTGTTGGGAGGAGTCCCAAAAGAGTTTAGAAACCTTGCAAAGTAAACATCTTACTATTCTAAAATGTTCAGAGAGCTGTAATGTTATAAATGTAATATATTTTGTGTGGTGATCAATTCCGCATGCTCCTGTTTACAAAAGAGAAAGCCCATTTAAGAAGAATGTAGTGATTAATGACTGGGTCAGGGAAAAGAACACAAAGCATTTAACGTGCTACTTTATTTACAATGGGATTTGAGAAACTCTAGTAAATTAAGCATTAATTTTAAGATGAAATTTACAACGATCTACTTTAATGACAAAATAAACTATGGGATTAAAGTGGAAATTTCAAGATTAAAATCTACATTTCAATCTTTTTTTCTTCACTGTGTCCCTAATTTTTTTTCTTTTTTCTGTACCCTAATACACTTCCATATGACACTTGGACAGTGGGCTATGACTCACATTTTCACCTCAACTTTAACATCTGACCACTTCTTTTTTTATTTCGGGTACTGTGCGACTTTCTGAACTTGAACAAGTATCACATGTCACACATGGGAGGCAGCTGAAGGGCTCACAAAGGAATAATTTCATGCTAGACCAGGGGGTGGCAAGGTGCACTAATCCATCCTCTTTTTCATCGGCAGACCAGCCACGGGAAAGTTTTCCTGGACTTGAGGACATCACTTCTAGTTCCTGCCCCAATGACATCACTTCCTGTTCCGATGACGGCATTTCCAGTTCCTGCCCCGATGACATCACTCCCATGTTCGGCTTTAAAACTTTGCCTGTTATAATTGTTCTATTGTTGGACTGAAGTCTGTCGAGACCTTTTCTATGGAACCAACTTTTCAATTTTGGCAGCCTAATTCAAGCATACGGGCAGCTGCCCCCAAACCTCTTCCTGTGTCAATCCAATCCTTTCACATACTCCATCAATTTCCTTTTGTTGTTTATACCACTGCCTATGCCACCAAAAAGTAAGCTTTTTCTTGCCTCCACTTCATCGTGTAGGACCTTCACTTCGCATTTGCTGCAGTTTTTTTTTTTCACTGTGCTTTTGCCATTGTCTTTTCACAAAACGCTTAATGCAAGAGGCTATTTATATTGATTTACATATTCAAAGGGGTGTATTTCTGGGAGGAGTTGGGGTGAGGAAGCAGGCACAAGTGTTACATTTCACACTGACTGGGATTTAAGGAGCAGAAGTACGTGTAAGTTGGCTTATGCACAGGTTTGTGCATCTAAATTTTTTGTGCGTACACACATTTCCACTTTTGTCCCTACGCCATGTTTTAGTGTTAATTCTACGCACAGTGTTATACATGAGGCCCCAGGTTTGTGAATGATTCTGCACAGAAGACTGGGAAGGCAGTGGTGGTCGATGAGGCTTGGACTGAGAGCCCCAATGTGAGCGCCATGGCCTTTGGGGACCCAGGCCTAGGTCCAGAGAGGAAGCCTTATTGTAGACATGGAACAGTAGGGACCCGGACCCGGACCCGGAACTGTAGAAGGTTGACTGTGTCTGTTGGCAGGGCAACTCCTCCGCTGCGAAAAATCCTTCTCATTTATCCTTGTCCTTGTGTTCGTTACATTTTCTCTCTTACTTTTGTAGTGAAAAGTCCTCAAATAAAATGCATAGAACAGATATGTAATGATAATATACAGTAAACCAGACTGATATATAAATGATGGAAAGAGTATCACCACAATACATAAACAATACAATTAATTAACTCTGTCTACTATTAAAAATGGACTAGCCACACATTTTTCAAAAGAAGCCAAAATCTTTATATTTTTGTATAATTCGTCACGCTTGTTTTAGGATGTGACTGTGATAGACACTGGCTAGATATAATATCACTACTTACTAAAAGTGTTTTTATACAGCAGTGAACCTTCCTGTGCCCGCTTACTTGGATACTATTTACTATCCTTCTCAAATTGGACACTTACATGGCAACGGCTTTTTGTCATGGAAGAAGCTGTTGACTGTAAAGAGATAGCCTGTCTGTTTTAAAATTTTAGCTTAAAGAAGGCCAAATTGTTTAGGGCAAGGAAAGATTACTAGTGATAAAGAGAAAAGGAGGATAGAAGAACAAAAAACAAGTTTTGAACTGCAGGCAGAATGATGATAGCTGTAAATATGAGCAGCTTTCATTCTGTAAGCTTTCCATTCTGTTTATATTACCAGAGGTTTACCATCACACCATCTTGCTTATTTGAATATTTATTCTCCCGCTAGTTATTTAACAGGTTTTTAAGTGATGAATTAGAAAATTTCACACCAGAGATTTTGTAGCATCAGCCAAAGTACCTGGAAAAGCTTCCAGGTCCATTTACCAATTTTTCAGTTTCCTCTCCTGGGAATAAAAGGATTTTTAAATTCCATTTCAGAGTTTTACTTAACCACATATCTCAAGGATCTGTATTTGAAGTATTAGTAAATGGCCTGAAGGTTTATCGAGTAACAGAAAAAGAATTCAGTAAATTTCTTCAGCTTTATAAGCCCAAGATTAGACTGATAAAAAGCATCATTAATCTTACAATTCAGTCTTAAACAGAGATACTGGTGGACAAAATAAATGATTGCATTATTTGAGTGATATTGCATTTTTGGACTTTAAACCAACAAAATTACTTCTTAAAAAATGTGGCAAGCTGAAATCAAAGATTTAATTCAGTTTTTGTATTGGTTTTTTATATATTTTATGCAAAAGCATTAACATGAACAATAATAGTAAACTTTAAAAAGTGTACTTTTTCTCATTTAAAAGTACCTCAGTAAAATACAGTAAATAGGGTGCTATTGCTGTAGTTAAAGAGCATTTACAATATTTATTTCAAGATCTGCATTAAACTCACTCACTGCCTACTCATATAATGGTGATGTCATAAAAGGCCACACTTCAAAAATGGCATTAGTAGCACACTTGAGCTGAACAGGCATTTAGTTAATGTTTTTCTGCAGATAACATTTCCTAATAGGATACACTCACAAAGACATTTGCATTCAGGCAAACCTGGCCAATTTAGGGATGCCCAGGAATTTGGAGCAGACAGCAAAGAGAACTGACCACTGCACTGACTACCTTGCCACCTGTGTTTTAAAGCAATATAACCAAAACACACATAATATAAGACATTGTAGCATTACTACTTAAGAGGTACTTCAGTTCTTAGCATTATAAAGGATCACTGCACCACCTGACAAGGTTTGTTGGAAAGATGAATGTGTGAAGGGGCAAGATTTAAAAGGACACTGGGATGAAAGAGACGAGATTTTGTTTTTTTTCTGTTGGTATATCAACGCTGCAGTAAACCAATCCACTCACTTTTTTGGATTACAAATCCAATGCACTAAAGACTACAGATCTTTCCTGGATTAATGTTCTTTGTGCTTCACCTGGATCTGTCATTGGATTTGTTTGTTTGGAGTGTGCTCCTTCCGTTGGATAATCACCAGACATTCAACTATACAGTAAGACAAGGTTAACACTTTTCTAAAGGGCTGTTCACTTGGTCACTTTCTACAACTTATCATCAAGTTCAGCTGGTAAACTGCACTGTGTCTGCATTTGTTTGTAGTTTGTTGTGTGTTATCATTCTGGGTTATTGGGGTGGGCTCTTTATAAATAGTTGTATATTTGCTTTGTGATTGCATATAGTTTTCTGAGGAATACATATTTCAACTTTCACTTCATTGTAGTGTGTCTTTGTGAGAGGGATGTGTGACCAGGCTGAGTGGTGTCCTGGCTTTCCTTTAAAAAAAATAAATAAATCACTGTTATTCGGTCTGAAACTTAGTGCTCCATGCCTGCTACACCATTTTCTATCCATTTAACCGTTACACGGCTTTGGGTGTATTCAACATTAACATTTGCAATACAGCATCTATTGGAATGTATTTTGTAATACATGTAATAATAAAATGCATTGCATTTTTCATCAAAAAGAGTAGCACTACTGTTCAGAACTCTATTGCAATGCTGCACATAACTGAGGCAGTAGACAAACTGACACTCTAACTTAAATTTGAATAGAAATAATATAGAAAGTAAAACAGAATAATACAGAAAGTATTAATAACACTAAAGTCTGAAGTCCATTAAACATTCTAGTTATCTGCTGAGGTAATGCATGTTAAGGTCAGGTAGGTTTTTTTTAAAAACAGTGAGGCTCATGTTCCATGGGTGCACGTGCTTGTGTGGCTCCAGGATGTTTAATGGGGTGATTGGGGCTGATCATGTTTGCACGGGAGTGCGTCATTGGTTTTAGTTGCCTTGTTGACTTTGCACAGGTTGTAATTGAGATGCCACACCCACAGAGCTTTAAAAAGTCGTTAAACGTTTGGTCATATAGTGTATGACTGTGACGATTCAGGTTCAGTTCCATGCTCCCACTTCCTTTTTCGGAGCTCTTGAACCCAACACTGTCGCTAATATAACCAGATGAGCTGGACAATGAGGACACCAAAACGAAGCAAGGGGAAACGTGCAAAGTGCAGAAGTGCTTTTATTAAAAACGGAAAAAACAAATTCAGTGCTCAAAAGAGAGTGCAGTGCTGCAAAACATCAATAAATAAATAATCCATAAAAAACAGAGTGAAAATGTGGAGGTTAAGATCCCAATAAATAAATTCTTTAAAACCGAGGTTAAAATTCTGGCTGGTGGCTCCCCTGCTTCTCTCATCCGGGCCCTGCACCAGGGGATTCGCCCTACCTGCAACTGACTTCTCCTGCTGGTCTGATAGCCTTTTGGTCCCTGGCTATGTAGGGCTCCTCCATACCAAGACTCGGGTTCCCCCAGCGACCAGGGCACTCTCACCTTCCACCTCCCAAGCCTCCAACTCCCGCGGCCTTACATGGTGAGGCGTCCTCGATCGTGGTCACTCCAGCTCCTCTGCAAAACTCAGCAGAAATGACCCACTCCATCTGCCCCCAGGTGTCAGCCAAACACCCTGCTACAGCTCACTTCCCAGCTGCCTTCCTTTACATGCGAGCTTGCTCTTTTGGTTTGCTTGCTCACGCTCGCACTGGCACTCAGCTTCCAGCTTCCCTTTCTTCCTTCTCTTACCTCCGTTCTCTTTTTCAATCTTTCTCTTCCACCTCCACACTAATGCTCCTACTATATATAATGGGGATGTGGCACAGGTGCGGCAATCATGGATATGGGCAATCCCACACCTGTGCACTTAAGTGTGTATACACCCAAGCCTGCATCACGCCCAGGAACCGCTCCGGACACACTACCACGCCCCCTCTTTAAGCCATGAGTGCGGCAATTATTTATTTAAAACTGGCCTGTTATTCTGAGCCATGGACCCACTATATCACAATGACTAGATGTAAATTGTTCTGAATAGCAAATTTAATTTTTAAAAAAATCTAATGTTATTTTTAGAAAAAGGCAACAGCACTTGTGTATCTGGAAGAAGTTTAAATATTTTAAGGTAGACTAGGGGGCCTTGCTCCCTGCTTGCTTCGCTTGCCAACCCCTGGGGATGGGCGCCTAGGCGGCCGCTATCTTGCATCTGGGCCACTCAAAGGGCATTGGGGCACTCCTCTGTTAGAGAAACCGATTCTATTTAAACAGATGGTATATAGTAGAGTATGCATGGCACCGGATAAAGACGGTTTGGTCCTTAGTTATTTTAGATAGTACAGTAAATCAGTTACTTGAGTGTTTCACTACAACTGTCTATTTTAAATATCAATGAATAATAAAAGATAGTAAAAAGTAAAAATAAAAAGTAAAAGTAGAAGTTAAAAAGTAAAATGCAATAAAATGTAATAAAAAGTAAATAAAAAATTAAATTATATTAACACCACGTCAAAAACAATATTGAAATGTTCCTTTCCAGGCAGGAGAAATAAACCACACAGGCAAGTGGCTGTAGCAGTCCAAAACAAAGGTTTTATTCCTTTTCTGCCTTAAACGGACAATGCAAACTCATAAGAATAAAAAATAATGGTGCCCTAAAAAAAAAAACAAATGAAGAACAACCATGCGCCAAACACCTCTTAAACGCATTTTTTAATTCTTCCAAACCTTTTTTTTTTTTTTTTGCAAAAACAAAACTAACAGAACTTCCTTAACAGTTTCCGCTCCCCCCCCCCCCAGCCCCCCAGCATCCCAATGGTTGGTTTACTTAAAAGTGGCAGATGTAACTACTCTGCTCATACCTCTCACTGCTCTCTGCGCAACTCCATTTGCATGGCTTTTTAGGACACACTGCCTCGGTGGTAATTTCTTTTCAATACCGTTACAATATTATAAATTAGTTTATCCTCTAACTTATATTCTATAAACAATGCTTTTCTGCATTTCTGTTTGCATATTGTTCAGGATATTTTTCCCTTTTTTGTTTCTTAGACGATTCTCTTTGTTCTTGATTTTTATAATATGCAGCTCTTTTTTGTTAATTTTCTTTTTTTCAACTTTCATTATCAGCTCTTTTTCTATCGTAATCTAAAATTCGACGTCCTTGAATTGATAATTCGCTTTTCTGTCTTGCCATTGTAACCAACTGCTTTGAAAGGCAAGTTAGCACTGAGAGTGTCACTGGGTTGTACGGAGAAAGAATGTGTGCAGTAGGAGTAACGATTGGGTGAGTGGTGTGGAGGGGAGTGGCCAAGGCTGAATAACGTGGACACTACGGAAAACTTTTTTAATATAATAGAGATTATATATTTCTGATCATGCTCAATCAGTCCTTTAATAAATTTCTTTCAATTCTTATTTTCATCTGTTATTTTAGGGATAAGGATTTGAGGAGTTAAAAATGAAGGAAAGTATTTGTTAAGTGACTTTTTTTTCTGCTTCTTTTTTATGTCTGTCAGATACATGTTTTGCATATTAAGCTGTTGGAGTTATCATCACCCTGTTTAGTCAATTAATTTCAATTACTTCAGTCACAATAATATATTTTAAACTGCCAAACATTAAAAAGGCAACCCTACAGAGATCTACTGCAAGACAGCGTGGCACTACCTAACTTTCAGTCCTATTACTGGGCTGCAGATATTAGTGGAATAAAATATTGACAGAAGTTCATGGAGCATCAACTGGTTGGTTAGCTGTAAAGGAACTGCTGTTAATTTACCATCAATCTAGTAGTTCACCATTAATTAACAATATGAAACCAATGTAAAACATATTTTAAAACAAACATTTTATTCTTCAGCCTCCCTACATGATGATCACTTATATCAGACTTCCTTAACCTTTCCAGTATTCAGTCTGTGAAAGGCATTAGGCATCTTGACTTTTAGAGATCTCTGTATTGATAATGCATTAGTGCCTTTTGAACTATTATGTCCAAAATTAAATTTTCCAATGTCCAATTAAATTTTGTTCTATTTACAAATTAGAAATGTTATCAAAAGCAACCCGCCCAGCTTCCCTCATCTTTCCCTTATTTCCATTTCTTTTTTTCCCCCCATTTATTTATCAGTTTTCCAATTAACAGCAACAACATACAGTGATCCCTCGCTATATCGCGCTTCGTCTTTCGCGGCTTCACTCCATCGCGGATTTTAAATGTAAGCATATGTGAATATATATCGCGGATTTTTCACTGCTTCGCGGATGTCTGCGGTCTACAGTACATGTGCTTCCTCAGTTGATTTGCCCATTTGAATTCAAAAAAGGGACGCATTTGAATTCAAACAAGGGACGCTATTGGCGGATGGCTGAGAAGCTACCCAATCAGAGCACGCGGTTAAGCTCCTGGGTTCTGTGCTAACTCTCGAACGGCTCGCGACCATTCTACGAATGGCAAAAGATCTCCAGACATCAGTTGAAGAATGGGACCCGCAAATGATTCGTTCTTTGCAATTTAAAAATGCTCTTGACGGCGCCACGGAAGTGTATAGGAACCTCTTTACACAAATGAAAAAGCAGCGCCAGCAACTGCCCATCACGATGTTCCTTACACGCAAAACACTGCCTAGTACGCCTTCAGTGGAAGAAGACGACGGCGGTGCTACACAGTCGCCTGAAGAGGCTCCTTTAGAACAGCTGTTACAGTGCAGTAAATGTCATCGTTATCTGACCAGTTGGTGAGTACCCAAAACTATTTTTCTACGTACTTAGTACATGTATGTACGTTTATTGTAACTGTGCACACATTTTATACAATTTTTTCCTTGCATTGTTGGTATTTATTGCCGGTGGCCTGTCTATCGTAATGGCTGTAACAAATGTGATATCGGAGACGCTCTACAGTATCTTTAAAATAACATTTTGGTTTTATGTACATCATTTACATGTTATAGATTTTTCACATATTTTTATATTACCTACTCAATTACAATATGTTTAAAACTGTATTACGTATTAAATAAAACTCCTCAATGATATACGATATGTATGTTTGTAAGTAGTATATAAACTGTGTTTACATACATAATTTCAACGAATCTTACCTAATAACTAAGAGAATATAAAGGGTTTATGCTGTATAACTGTACGGGGAATATTTATAAACCATGTGGGAGAGTTTATAAGGACTTAAAATATATAAAAATAACCATATAAACATATGGTTTCTACTTCGCGGATTTTCTTATTTCGCGGGTGGCTCTGGAACGCAACCCCCGCGATGGAGGAGGGATTACTGTACATACACATCTCTTCAAATACATAAAAAAGCCAAAGGTATCGATAAACATATTAGTGTTGACTATCAGATGCTAACAATAAACCTATAATACCTAAACCTAAACCCCATATCCCATCCATAGGCCCACAAAAAGGATAAATAGATAAAAGAGATAATGATTAATTAAATAAGTAGACAACAAGAAAGTAATTTAAAAAAAAAAAAAAAACCCCTAATACACAGGATGTTACAAAAAATAAGTAAATAAATCACTAATTAAAAAATAATAATAATAAAATAAAATAGGAAATAAAGTTTAATCAAGTGCAATTGTTTCCAAGGATCTAAAATAAGAAACAAAAGGTTGCCAGACTTTCAAAAACCCATCAGCTCTCCCTCTCAGACTAAACTTGATTTTTTCAAGTTTTAAGAAGAACATAAGATCCTTCAGCCAGCGTGCCATGGTCGGGGGATGCGGAGCCTTCCAGGACAATAATATTCTACGTCGTGCTAACAGCGAAGTGAAAGCAATTGCATCCAATTGTGTACTATTAAAAGACATATCAGGATCTCCAGGAACCCCAAATATAGCAATCAAAGGACAAGGTTCCAGTCGGATTCCAAAAACATTGAGAAATAATGTCAAAATAGGAGGTCCAGTATAACTGGATTTTGGGCAAAAAAAAAACATGTGGCTTAAATTGCAGGGAGAGGAGTTACATCAGTCACATAGGTCAGGAACATTCGGATAAATTTTAGATAGTTTAGACTTTGACCAATGTAGCCTATGTACTACTTTAAACTGAATAAGAGAAAGCCTTGCACAAGATGAAGAAGTACAAATCCCCTTAACTACACTATCCCAGTAGCCTTCTCTGAAGTCCAAACTCAGCTCCTGTTCCCAATTTGAAATAGTTTTATTGTCAGAGTAACTGTCCATTGAAAGAACAGTATTATATATTTGCGAGGTAAGAGCTTTCTTAGATGGAGAAAATTCGAATAAGTCTTCCCAAGACTGTTTAGGTGAGCGAATGGGAAACTCAGGAAAAATAGTGGAAGCACAGTGTCTAACTTGAAAATAACGAAATAAATGAAATGAGGGCAGACCATATAGGGACGACATATCCGTAAAGTTAAGAAAGATATTATCCTTATAAAGATGGGAAAAACATTTAATGCCCTTTTTTTCCATAAATTAAATGTAGAGTCTAAAAGGGAAGGGGGAAAAAGGTGATTATTACATAGTGGGGCCAGAGCAGAGGCAGAAACAGATTTGAAGTGGCGTCGAAATTAATGCCATATCTTGAGAGAGTTAAGTACAACAGGGTTATCTGTATATTGAGTAAGGGATACAGGGAGGGATGAAAATAATAAAGCAGGGAGGGAGGTCGAGAAAAATGATTGAGCTTCTGGCTGACACCAAAATGCCTGAAGATCTTTTAGCCAATAAATGTATTTTTGCTGCGGTGGGTTGGCACCCTGCCCGGGATTGGTTCCCTGCCTTGTGCCCTGTGTTGGCTGGGATTGGCTCCAGCAGACCCCCATGACCCTGTGTTCGGATTCAGCGGGTTGGAAAATGGATGGATGGATGGATGTATTTTTGGATGTTAGCTGCCCAATAATCTATAATAATAAAAGGCAAAGCCCTCACTGACTGACTGACTCACTCATCACTAATTCTCCAACTTCCCGTGTAGGTGGAAGGCTGAAATTTGGCAGGCTCATTCCTTACAGCTTACTTACAAAAGTTAGGCAGGTTTCATTTCGAAATTTAAAGCGTAACGGTCATAACTGGAACCTGTTTTTTGTCCATATACTCTATTGGAGGAGGCGGAGTCACGTATTGCGTCATCACGTATTACGCCTCCTACGTAATCACGTGAAGTGAAAACAAGGAAGAGATTTACAGCACGAGTCAAATGCGGGAACGAAGGTAAATGACGTTAATTGTTGCGTGTCTTTTAATACTTTGTAATTGTTGAGTGTCTTTTAATACTGTGTAAGCATACATATTAACAGATGTGCAATTAAACGTCTGCATTTACGGGGTGATTTCTCAGGCTTAAAGCTCGAAGTGATCACTCGAGTGAAGGCAGCTTCACAAAAAAACAGATCCTTAACAAACTGTTATTTGTATATTTTACCTCAATTTTAAAAGGTTTTCTTTTCTTCTTAATAAAAATTTAAAAGCAGAACTTCACCGGTGCACACCGCGGGGATTTGAGTGACTGACGCATACACACATATTCATGAGTGCAGGTACTTCGGAAACAAAGCACCGTGTAAACCTAAAGTTTAAATTAAGTTCATAGACCTACAAAAGGTTGCCATTGATTTCAGGCAAGATTGCTTTTCTCCTGTACAACTACACGTTGCATTCTCAACAGTGTGCTTGCACGGATTCGTCATATTACAACTGGAGTGCTGAACTGACAAACTGGTATTCAAACAGAACAATCGTAAAAACAGGATTACATAAAAAGGCTGCTTCCGTTGGCGAAGCAACGAAAAAGGAAGACCTTATATGACGTTCGTTTATAAAACAGCGGACAGGCTGTGTGAAGTCAGCTACACAAAAAAACAGATCCTTAACAAATTGTTAGTGGTATATTTTACCTCAATTTAAAAAGGTTTTCTTTTCTTCTTAATGTAGAGAAAAGCCAAGCAAAATGACACCTTTTCTTCTTAATAAAGGTTTAAAAGCAGTACTTCGCCGGTGCCAAACGCAGGGATTTCAGCGACTGACACATACAGATATATTCATGAGTGCAATTGTTGAGTGTCTTTTAATACTGTGTAAGCATACATATTAACAGATATGCAATTAAACGTGTGCATTTATGGGGTGATTTCTCAGGCTTAAAGCTCGAAGTGATCACTCGAGTGAAGGCAGCTTCACAAAAAACAGATCCTTAACAAACTGTTATTTGTATATTTTACCTCAATTTTAAAAGGTTTTCTTTTCTTCTTAATAAAAATTTAAAAGCAGAACTTCGCCGGTGCGAACCGCGGGGATTTCAGCGACTGACGCATACAGACATATTCATGAGTGCAGGTACTTCGGAAACAAAGCACCGTGTAAACCTAAAGTTTAAATTAAGTTCATAGACCTACAAAAGGTTGCCATTGATTTCAGGCAAGATTGCTTTTCTCCTGTACAACTATACGTTGCATTCTCAAGAGTGTGCTTGCACGGATTCGTCATATTACAACTGGAGTGCTGAACTGACAAACTGGTATACAAACAGAACAATTGTAAAAACAGGATTAAATAAAAAGGCTGCTTCCGTTGGCAAAGCAACGAAAAAGGAAGACCTTATATGACGTTCATTTATAAAACAGCGGACAGGCTGTGTGAAGTCAGCTACACAAAAAAACAGATCCTTAACAAATTGTTAGTGGTATATTTTACCTCAATTTAAAAAGGTTTACTGTTCTTCTTAATAAAAATTTTAAAGCAGTACTTCGCTGCTGCGAAGCGCAGGTATTTTGATATATATATGTAGATATGTGTATATATATATATATATATATATATATATATATATATATATATATATATATATGTATATGTGTAGATATGTATATATATATATATATATATATATACATATATATATATATATATGTGTGTAGATATGTATATATATATATATATATATATGTAGATATGTATATATATATATATATATATATATATATATATATAAATATGTAGATATGTAGATATATAAGTATACTGTATATATGTATATATATATGTGTCTGTGTGTGTATATATGTATGTATGTATCTATGTATCAGTATATATATATATATATATATATATATATATATATATATATATATGTATGTGTATATGTAAATATGTATATGTGTGTGTGTATGTATGTATGTGTATATATATGTTGACATATGTATATATATATATATATATATGTATATATATGTGGATGTGTATGTGTGTGTATATATATATATATATATATATATATATATATATATATATATATATATATATATATATATATATATGTGTGTGTGTGTATATGTAGATATGTATATATATGTATATATATATATGTTTATGTGTGTGTGTGTATTATATATATGATAGCAACACTCATAACAATGACAACACAATTAAATATACAGTATATATGTAGATATGTATATATATATATATATATATATATATATATATATATATGTGTGTGTGTGTGTAAATGTATGTATGTATGTCTAGATAGATTTATATATATATATATGTAGATATGTATATATATGTGTATATATATATGTAGATATGTAAATATATATGTATATGTGTCTGTGTGTGTATATATATATATATATGTGTGTGTGTATATATGTATGTATGTGTGTATATATATATATATATATATATATATATATATATGTATGTGTATGTATGTGTATATGTATATGTGTGTGTATGTACTGTATCTGTGTATATATATGTTGATATGTGTATATATATATATATGTATATATATGTGGATGTGTATATGTATATATATGTGTATATATATATGTATATGTAGATATGTATATATGTATATGTATATTTATGTTTATGTGTGTGTATATTATATATATATATATATATATATATGACAGCAACACTCATAACAATAACAACACAATTACATTGACAATCATGTTACGTTATTTTTAAAATGTTTCCTTTTCTTTTTCATAACCTCTTTAACACACTACTTCTCCGCTGCGAAGCGCGGGTATTTTGCTAGTAAAACATAAAATTAGGTAAAGACAGACCTCCACTGAGTCGGCACTTTTGTAAGAATAACTTGTGAATTTTGGGAGACTTACCTCTCCATATAAATGAGGATATCATTTGATCAATAGATTTGAAAAAAGATTTGGGTAAGAACAAAGGAATGCACTGGAAAAGGTATAAAAATTTGGGTAAAACATTAATTTTAACTATATTAATCCTGCCTAATAGAGATTCCGGCAAATTAGCCCATCTTTGAAAAGCTGACCTTACATGAGACAGTAGAGGAGTGAAATTAGCAGCCCATAGAGCCTTAGGTGAGCTAGTCACATTCACTCCCAAATACTTGAAACCAGAATAACTCAGGTAGAAGGGAAGGTCAGTCTGTCTAAGCCACTGCGCAGCTTTGTTTATAGGCAAACATTCCCTCTTTTAAATGTTAAGTCTATATCCAGAGAAGAAACCAAAATCTTTTAGTATTGCCATAATATGTGCTAGGGAATTAGTAGGGTTTGTGAGATACAGGAGTAAATCATCTGCATATAAGGCCACCTTGTGCTCTATATTTCCACGAGTCACGCCTTGGAACAAAGAGGAAGTCCTGAGAGCTATCGAAAGTGGCTCTATAGCTAAAGCAAAAAGTAAGGGGGAGAGAGGACAGCCTTGACGTGTGCCACGCGATAGAGGAAAAAAGTCAGATTTTATGTTATTGGTACAAACAGAAGCTAGGGGGGAAGTATACAAGAGACGAAACCAAGAAATAAATCTATCGCCAAAGCCATATTTCTTCAGGACTGCAAAGAGGTACTCCCACTCCACTCTATCAAATGCCTTTTCAGCATCCAATGAAATGACCACTTCGGGGAGAAAACTATGATGTTTGGAGTACAAAATAATATTAAAGAGGGTGCGAATATTAAAAAAGGAGTGCCTTCCTTTGATAAAACCTGTCTGTTCATCTGAAATAATAGATGGGAGGACTCCTTCTATGCGAGAGGCTAACAGCTTGGCCAGAATTTTCACATCCACGTTAAGAATACTTATGGGTCTGTAAGAAGTACAAAAAGTCGGATCCTTCCCTTCCTTGAGTAATAGTGAGATAGAGGCCTGTCTCAGCATCATGGGGAGAGAACCTTGCTCTAATGACTCCTCAAAGACAGACAAGAGTAATGGAGCTAATATGGGATAAAATTTCTTATAAAAATCTGAAGAAAATCCGTCAGGACCAGGGGATTTACCCGATTGTAAGGATTTAATCGAAAATATGACCTCATCCAAATTAAGGGGGACATCAATTTCAACTGCTTTAACGGCCTCAACTGTAGGGATAACTAAACTGTCAAGAAACTGCTGCATATTTCCCGAGTTGGGAGGAAACTCTGAGGTGTAAAGACTGGTATAAAACGCCTTAAGAACAGAGTTGATTTCAATTGGGTCAGACGTCAAAGTACCTGATGTATTTTTTATTTGCATAATGTGACGGGCGGCAGTATGATGCCTTACTTGATGAGCTAACAAACGAGAAGCTTTCTCCCCGTATTCATAATAGTTACCAGGAGACTGTAATAACAGCTGCTCCACCTCACTCGTTGACATCAAGTCAAACTCAAGTTGCAAGTTAAGATGCTGCTTATATACTTCTGGAGAAGGCTTCAGGGCATACTGGCGATCAAGTTTAATAATTTCTGTAGATAGGTCTTTTAGTATGGATTTCTTAAATCTAGACAGACGAGACACGTATGAGATAATCTGGCCTCTTAAATAAGCCTTAAGAGTCTCCCATAATAAGGAATTTGAGATGGTATCTGACTTATTCATAATTAAAAAGTCATCAATGGAAACAGAAATATATTCACAGAAGGCCGGGTCTGAGAGAAGCAAGGAATTGAGCTTGCAAGTGGGTCGAACTGTATGGTAGGTGGACAAAGCTACGTCTATAGCCAAAGGCGCATGATCTGAGATAACAATTGAAAGATACTCAGAATTATGGATTTTTGAAATTAAAGAGTCATTAATAAAAAAATAGTCTATACGAGAATATCTGTGATGAACATGAGAAAAAAAGGAATATTCTCTGGCTTGGGGATTATGAAATCTCCATGGATCAATGTATCCATTTTGAGTCATAAAGTCTGAAAATGACTTTGACATGGCAGATGGGGCTTTTATGCTGGAGGCAGATCTATCTAATACCGGATCAATAACACAGTTTAAATTTCCATTTCTAAGGTAGTACTGGCTAGTCTGAATAAAGATACAAGGAATTTCAAGGAATTTGCTCCCTTGATAAAGGGACAATAGGAAACAAAATACATCCTAGTCCAATATTCACCAATCACACCATAATTTAGCTAAAATTGTTCATGGTTCACATTTATATCATCTAAAATTGTCTAAAATGCACCAAGGGGAAAATTCAACCTGTGAGCAATGTTCATATGTTCTGGGAGTGTTGTACATTCTAATCGTTTTGGACAAAAATTACCGTTAACATAGGAAGATAATGGTATGAACTGGCAAATGGAGGTGAGAGGACAGGGAGTTAGCAGTTATTAGATGGAAGGTGATGAGAGGTGAAAAATAAGAATTCATTTAGTGAACCAAATTATTGGCACAGCATCCATTTCTTCTGTCACATCCTGTTCAATGATAAACTGAAATAATAAAATAATGCATTAAACATGAAAAGTACAACACATACAGTAAATGAAAAGTACTGTGTTGTTTTTTCTTGTCATACGCATCATCTGCTACCTACATCAGTGCCAGCTTAACATCACAGCAAGTTCAAATTAATATGCATGGTTGAAGAAAACTGAAGCATACTGTTAACTGTGGATAGCATGTGTATGCTGCATATTGTTGCTGCACTGGGCTCTGTGCTACTTTCAAGACTGCAGCCTTACATTTTATTTCAGACTCACTACAGTGAACATATAATGAACAAACATTTTTCAGAGAACAGGTACAGCACAGCAGTCTGCCAAAACATAGTACTGGCATTTCAAGGCAGTGAGCACTCCATTAGGCAGCAGGACACATAGCATTACAGTCAGCATCAGAAATCTCTGGCATTTGGTTTCCAGCACAGCTTGCTGCATTCTGAAAGAGACTTGTCTGGCAAGACAAGTCCTCCTCATTAGCTCAACAAACCACGTAATCCAAAGTTTCAGGGAGCCTATCTTAAAGGTTTTATTTGTTGTGAGATTTTTGAGGTCCAGAAATTTGTGGAACACTGCAATATTGTTCCTAATTATAGTATTTAATAGAGTCATACTTTTCAGATCAAGCATGTTAAACTCAGATCGTGGAGGTTTTCATTCCAGCCGCTTTCTTCATTAATACCCAATTGCAACTGCTGATGAAACATACTTCTTTTACCTTTTAATTGAATTGCTTTTTTTAGAACTCAATTAGCAGTCAAACAATAATAAGATGCAAAGTAAGCTAACACATGCCAGGTTAATCTGATCTGATTTGCAGCTCTGTGTCCATCATGCAACACCTGTCTCAATTCAATTTTTGAAAAGAAAGCAAGATAAAAGTCTAAGAAATATTCATCTGCTATGATCTACAAAACATTTTGATGGTTGGAAGGGAAACTTATTTTATTTTGTTATATTTCATGTGCTTGAGAAAGTCTTACAAGCACTTTAGGCAATAGTTTATGTTAAAACTGTACAGTATGTTAAAATGTAAGTTACCCTCTAGGCATTTTGAGCGATTTAAAGGAAGTAGGCCAGAAAGGTCAGAACTTTAAATAATAAAATGGTCATTTTCTGGAATTTCCACATGTCTAAAACAGAAGCCCTGGAACCATTATCTGCATGCATGCACACCTCATAAACATGTGGTGATATAGTCTGTCAAAATGACAATGGTGAGAGAAGGGCTAGTGGTGTTCACCTTGGTACTGACAAGCTTTAAAAAGTCAGCAGCTCAAAGGGAAAACAGGTGAAGAGAGAGAGAGAGAGAGAGACAGGGAGAAGGAGAAGGGGAAGGGGAAATAACACAACCATCAAGAAGACCCATGCAATGAAATGCAGCAATGTAATCTTAAGAGACTGAACATATAGAGTTTTTACTGAATATAGAATAATATTTACAGTCTAATACAAGTATATACTTATATGAAGCTATAACAATTAATTATTAACAATGATAAGAACTAAATGTAACTAAAGGGTTAACAATGTACAGTAGCTTAAAGTTTAGGCACATGAGGTTTTTGCCTCATCTTAAAGAAGATACCAGCATATTTTTCCAAGCTTACAGTGAGGTAAATGAGTAACAAACACCCCTCCAGAAAGCAAAGATAAACTAATGGGAATGCCCAAACACCCCTCTGATGGAGCGGTGCTAAGATCAATAGGAAAATCCACAAAGCACCCTTCTTATCGAAGCATTGCTCAGAATAATTGGAGAGTCAACGGCAGTCAGACATTACTGCTGCCATTAGTTGATTGGAGGGGGGTAATAAAAAGTTCTGCAAATTAAGACTCAGATGATGTGATGTTTCAGATGAAGTAATGATAAACAAAAGTATAAAAGCAGATGAATTGTTCAGTTTATGGTCACTCCATGGACTGAGACATTTGTGTATATCTTTGTGCAAATAAAGAAATGTTCTGCATTTTTATCTGGGCTCCGTGACTGCCTTCTTTGAAGACAAAGGAAAGTTTTTTCCATGACAAACGCCACACACATTGGGTGCAACGGCCAGCATTGTCTGACAGATTCTGAAATAGTCTGGTTGTATTATTGTTGATTTGCCTTGCCCATTTAATAAAGTATGACTGAAGTTTATTACCTGTTCCCCTTGCTTGCATGTAGTATTTGATCTATGGGGATCACCTAGAGAATAAATGAATGAAGAGGAGACATCTTCTAATAGGAGAAGTGACAGTCAGTTCTGGGTGCAGTTCATATCCATAATCTCAGTGGTAAATGATGCTGCTGGGCTGTCTCTCCTTCCAGGCACAAGTTAGTGCAAGGAATAAGGGAACAAGTGTTGTTGTGAAGGACAATGTGTGGGTCTATGTAACAATGAATCTTTGTATGGGTGTAAAAGTGTATATGTCTTATGATAGCATCATCCCAAAACTCTACCATAATAAAACAATGATGCTTTCAGAATAAAGAAAACCAATAGTTTTTGAAAATGTCTAGAGTGTCAGAAGAAACACACCATCATTCCATGGAATTAAATAATGTGTTCCATTAACAACAAAAATTGACTTCTAATTAAGGTATTGGTTTAAGGCCCCTGACTTAGGTGGCCATCTGTTGGCACGCTTCGTATCTCATTTTTGTTAGGCAGCTAGTTAAGGAAAAAGAAACAAAGGGTTCTGAGTTTTAAAAATCAACCAATTAAAACTAAGCCAAACAAAGTCTATTCAGTTAGTAGTAGTAATTAGTCACTATTTAAGAAGGTGGCAGGAATGAAAACCTGCGGCCTCTGTGGCCCCAGGGACCTAAATCTGACATCTTTGTATTAAATATTTTAGTTCTACATAAAGACAAGAACTATGGGGCTATGTTATTAGAAATTGCAGATGCTTATGCAAAGGTTACATTGAGAGAAACTTCTGGCTGTCTGGTAACTATATGTATACAGTCTTGTGAAAAATTAGGTGCACTCACTTTCAATTCTATTGTCGTACATACTTGGGCATAACATTCATGCATTTCCCACCAAATCCTGGAATGTAATAAATCTAACTTCAGGATGCCCATTGGATATCATGGATTTTACTTTGTCATTTATTCAGTAAAGAAATAAGCCAAAACACACAGAAACAGTAAAGTAGAGGGGTGATGACTTGTTATTAGACTGCTGCCATTACAGGTCTGGCGATAATTGAATCCACAATAAATTCCTCTTTATAACAGAATATACTACAGCAAAATGTAAAGCCATCTCTCCAGGAGATAAACCTTGACCAAAATTGTATCATGAACCTAGACAACAATCTCAATCACACAGTCAAATCTATACTTGCATAGTTAAAAAGGAGATAATTGCCATTTCAGAATTATTAAGTCAAAGTCTAGACCTCAGCTTTACTGAAATTCTGTTGCAGGACCTTAAGAAAACTAAGCAAAAAAAGAATACATTTAAGCATTTGTATAAAATTAAGTGGACTAAACACCCTCTAATATGATATAATATACTGATAAACAATTACCTGAAGTCATTGCTGCGAAAAATGTTTCCGCAGGCTACTGAATTAATTATAGAGTTTACTTAATTATGCACATACAGCTTCGAAAATTAACATGTGTTTTCTTGAAGAAAAAAAAATACAATAAACTTAAGATGATACTGTGTTTGTTACTTCATTTTTTTTTTTAATGGTGGCAACGGCAGAGAGGCAGATTAGTAATAGCTTGGGTGCAACAAGGTGATGGTTGACAAAGTAGACAGATGTTAGTTAATAGCACTATTTTATCAAAGCCGAAATGTTACTCAGAAATCATAGTCTAAATCCTTATTTCAGCTGTAACCAAATTTTCTTCACCATAATCTGTTACCCTAATCTGTTTTCATGATGCTTGCCAAGGCATTGTGTAACTAATCCTTATTGTTTTAAATCCATTGCTTTAGCGCTATGCTTTTGATCCAAGCATTTGATCCAAAGTTTCATTCAAAATTGTTAGATTCACTCCTTAAAATGGTAGTGCAGTGAAATAATGAAAATATTGATAAAAATGAATAAATACCAGAATAACAAATACAAAATTTAAAAGTGTACCAACAAGAATAAGTCAATTCCAAAACAAGAACACAACAATTAAACAACAGTACTAATGAGATCCTGAGAAATGATTGCTAGTTATGTCCCAATACATAGAACCACAAAATTGAGGGATGACATGCTTTCCTGGTTGAGACTACAAATACAGTTACATTGACATTGTACAGGAAAGGAATTAAGCTACAGTGGGTTGTGAATTAATGACCTCTTGGACACAGTCATTGGCAGTGTCTGTCTGTGGAGTGTCGACCTTTTTGAGGGTTTTATTTACCTCAGCAGCAACATTCATATTTCAGGTGAGTCTTCCTATGAAGTTGGTAGATGGACTGTGAGAGCATGCGGGATTACGGTTGCTGGAAAGGGGTTTATGGCTCCCCTAATATCTATGCAAAAGGATGAAGGTCCGAGACTTTGGAGCCCTGGTGATTCCTGTTTTGCTATATGGTTGTGAGACATAGTCTCAGATTACTGGATAGCGCCTAAGCCTGAACTCCTTTGGTACTGTGTCTCTTCGAAGAATTCTTACCGCTGACTTTGTGCTGAATGAGGCACATTACCTGAATTGTGAGGGAGCGTCAGTTATTGCACTATGGTCATGTGGCACGATTCCCCAAGGGTGATCCAGCTCACAGGATCCTCATTATTGAGGACCCAATCGGCTGGATCAGGCCAAGGGTACGCCCACGTAACACCTGTAAATGGTCATTTCCGACGGTGGGACTAGACTGTGTGTCTGTTTGGTGGTTGCCAACTGGGGTCTCAAGCTGTTTTATCTAGTGGTGGGTGCAGCAACGCACTTTGCTAGTGCATGCTCCCCAACCTGACCTGACCTGTGCATTGGTGACAGTACTATCACCACTTAACGCTGGGCCACTATAAACAAGTATAATGATTAGCACTCAGGAGTTAATTACTTCTGCAACATAAATATGGATAGACCACAATGAGAAAAACAAAATGTTAGTTTGTAGTGCCTTAAGCTGTTAGGAGGCAATAGGGATACATTTTACCAGATATGTAGTTCTTTGTTTCTTTTTAAGATAAACAGGTATTTGCCTGGTCCTTTGAGAGGAGACTGGAGACACATGAAACAATAAGAAGGAGTTCCATCAAGATGACCTCAAGAGTTCTCGCTGTCCACTTCTGAATTTGGCAACTAAAGATCCCATTTTTAAGTCCAGAGAAATTGCTTTATTTTCAGTTTCTCTTATAGTGGAGCTGTGACAATACTATGTAATGCTAATTCTAATGCACTAATTATATATTAATGATTACAGTGTGTTGGTAAGAAGAAAGGGGATTAAAAGCCTACAACTCCCTCGGTTCTATGCACTGAGTTCCACTTCCCCAGATACAGCAGCCAACAGCCATGTGAGTCCTATCGTGTCCAACTACAATTTACATCTCAGTATAACCACTGGGATTGTTCTGCCATGATCAAAGAAGCAAGGCAGGCCACAATGCTGAATTGTTTAAAGGATCAGGAGAATAATGTGAATGAAGAATAAGCAAAGGTAACCCAGCCACAGGGGATGCACAAACCAGTGTTTCTTTTTGCCAGTCCCAAGCCTGCATAAATGAGGAGGGTTATGTCAGGAAGGGAATCCGGTGTAAAATTTTGCAAAGTCAATATGTGGACAACAATACAAATTTCCATACCGGATTGGTTAAGCCCCGGGTTAACAATGACTGTCACCAGTACTGTTAGCCAACAGGGTGCTGGCGGAAATTGAGCTACTGTTGGCAGAAGAAGCCGAAGAAGAAGAGGGGGGAGACATGTCCGGAAGCAAGCGGAGAGTAGGAAAGTAAAGAGAGTGGAACTGAGGATAGGAACTTTGAATGTTGGCAGTATGACTGATAAGGGGAAAGAGTTAGCCGATATGATGGAGAGAAGGAAGGCTGATATAGTGCGCGTGTAAGAGACTACAGTAATCCCTCCTCCATCGCGGGGGTTGCGTTCCAGAGCCACCCGCGAAATAAGAAAATCCGCGAAGTAGAAACCATATGTTTATATGGTTATTTTTATATTGCCATGCTTGGGTCACAGATTTGCGCAGAAACACAGGAGGTTGTAGAGAGACAGGAACGTTATTCAAACACTGCAAACAAACATTTGTCTCTTTTTCAAAAGTTTAAACTGTGCTCCATGACAAGACAGAGATGACAGTTCAGTCTCACAATTAAAAGAATGCAAACATATCTTCCTCTTCAAAGGAGCAAACAAATCAATAGTGCTGTTTGGCTTTTAAGTATTCAAAGCACCACGGCACAAAACTGCAGGTCACACCCCCCTCCGTCAGGAGCAGAGAGAGAGAGAGATAGAGAGAGACAGATAAAAAAATCAATACGTGCCCTTCGTGCTTTTAAGTATGCGAAGCACCGTTCAGCATGTCGTTTCAGGAAGCAGCTGCACAAAAGATAGCAAACGTGAAGATAATCTTTCAGCATTTTTAGACGAGCGTCCGTATCGTCTAGGTGTGCGAACAGCCCCCCTGCTCACACCCCCCTACGTCAGCGCAAGAGAGAGAGAGAGAAAGTAAGTTGGGTAGCTTCTCAGCCATCTGCCAATAGCATCCCTTGTATGAAATCAACTGGGCAAACCAACTGAGGAAGCATGTACCAGAAATTAAAAGACCCATTGTCCGCAGAAACCCGCGAAGCAGCGAAAAATCCGCGATATATATTTAAATATGCTTACATATAAAATCCGCGATGGAGTGAAGCCGCGAAAGGTGAAGCGCGATATAGCGAGGGATTACTGTAAATGGAAGGGGTGTAAGGCCAGGTGGATCGGAGGTGGATTCAAATTGTTCTATCATGGTGTGGATAAGAGGAGAAATGGGGTTGGGGATATTCTGAAGGAACAGTATGTCAAGAGTGTTTTGGAGGTGAAAAGAGTGTCAGGCAGAGTAATGATTATGAAACTGCAAATTGGAGGTGTGATGATGAATGTTTTTAGTGCATATGCCCCACAAGTTGGGTGTGCAATGGATGAGAAAGAAGATTTTTGGAGTGAGTTGGATGAAATGATGAACAGTGTACCCAAGGGACACAAAGTGGGGATTGGAGCGGATTTCAATGGACATGTTGGTGAAGGGAACAGAGGAGACAAGGAGGTGATGGGTAGGTATGGTGTCAAGGAGAGCAATGAAGAAAGTCAGATGATAGTGGATTTTGCCAAAAGGATTGACATGGCTGTGGTGAATACATATTTTAAGAAGAGGGAGGAACATAGGGTTATGTACAAGAGTAGAGGAAGATGCACACAGGTAGATTACATCCTATTTAGAAGAGTCAATCTGAAGGAGATTGAAGACTGCAAAGTGGTGGCAGGGGAAAGTGTAGTTAAGCAGCATAGAAGGTGGTCTGTAGGATGAGGTTAGAGATCAAGAAGAGGAAGAGAGTGAGGGCAGAGCCAAGGATCAAATGGTGGAAGTTGAAAGAGGAAGACTGCAAGGTTGGGTTTAGGGAGAAGGTGAGATAGGCACTGGGTGGTACTGAAGAGTTATCAGACATTTGGGAAACTACAGCAGAAGTTGTAAGGGTGACAGCAAGAAGGGTGTATGGCATGACATCTGGACAGAGGAAGGAGGAAAAGGAAACCTGGTGGTGGAATGAGGAAATACAGGAGAGTATACAGAGGAAGAGGATGGCAAAGAAGAAGTGGGATAGTCAGAGAGATGCAGAAAGTAGACAAGAGTACAAGGTGATAAAACATAAGGTGAAGAGAGAGGTGGTGAAGGCTAAAGAAAAGGCGTATGATAAGTTGTATGAGAGGTTGAACACTAAGGAGGGATAAAAGGACCTTTACCGATTGGCTAGACAGAGGGGCCGAGCTGGGAAAGATTTGCAGCAGGTTAGGGTTATAAAGGATAAAGATGGAAACATTCTTACAAGCAAGGAGAATGTGTTGAGCAGATGGAATGAGTACTTTGAGAGGCTGATGAATGAAGAGAACGAGAGAGAGAAGAGGTTGGATGATATGGAGATAGTGAATCAGGAAGTGCAAGGGATTAGCAAGGAGGAAGTAAGGACAGCTATGAAGAGGATGAAAAATGGAAAGGCCGTTGGTCCAGATGATATACCTATGGAAGCATGGAGGTGTTTAGGAGATGGCAGTGGAGTTTTTAACCAAATTGTTTAATTGGAATCTTGGAAAGTGAGAGGATGCCTGAGGAGTGAAGAAGTGTTTTTTAAGAATAAGGGGGATGTGCAGGACTGTAGTAACTACAGGGGGATAAAATTGATGAGCCACAGCATGAAGTTATGGGAAAGAGTAGTGAAAGCTAGGTTAAGAAATGAGGTGATAATTAGTGAGCAGCAATATGGTTTCATGCCAAGTAAGAGCACCACAGATGCAATGTTTGCTCTGAGGGTGTTGATGGAGAAGTATAGAGAAGGCCAGAAGGAGTTGCATTGCGTCTTTGTGGACCTGGAGAAAGCATATGACAGGGTGCCTCGAGAGGAGTTGTGGTATTGTATGAGGAAGTCGGGAGTGGCAGAGAAGTATGTAAGAGTTGTACAGGATATGTATGAGGGAAGTGTGACTGTGGTGAGGTCTGCGGTAGGAGTGATGGATGCATTCAATGTGGAGGTGGGATTACATCAGGGATCGGCTCTGAGCCCTTTCTTATTTGCAATGGTGATGGACAGGTTGACAGACAAGATTAGACGGGAGTCCCCGTGGACTATGATGTTTGCTGATGACATTGTGACCTGTAGTGATAGTAGGGAGCAGGTTGAGGAGACCCTGGAGAGGTGGAGAGGAATGAAGGTCAGTGGGAACAAGACAGAATACATGTGTGTGAATGAGAGGGAGGTCAGTGGAATAGTGAGGATGCAGGGGGTAGAGTTGGTGGATGAGTTTAAATACTTGGGATCAACATTACAGAGTAATGGCGATTGTGGAAGAGAGGTGAAAAAGAGAGTGCAGGCAGAGTGGAATGGGTGGAGAAGAGTGTCAGCAGTAATCTGTGACAGACAGGTATCAGCAAGAGTGAAAGGGAAGGTCTACAGGATGGTAGTGAGACCAGCTATGTTATATGGGTTGGAGACGGTGACACTGACCAGGAAACAGGAGACAGAGCTGGAGGTGGCAGAGTTAAAGATGCTAAGATTTGCATTGGGTGTGACAAGGATGGACAGGATTAGAAATGAGTACATTAGAGGGTGAGCTCAAGTTGGATGGTTGGGAGACAAAGTCAGTGAGGCGAGATTTTGTTGGTTTGGACATGTGCAGAGGAGAGATGTTGGATATATTGGGAAAAGGATGTTAAGGAAAGAGCTGCCAGGGAAGAGGAGAAGAGGAAGGCCAAAGAGAAGGTTTATGGATGTGGTGAAAGAGGACATGCAGGTGATGGGTGTAACAGAACAAGATGCAGATGACAGAAAGATATGAAAGAAGATGATCCGCTGTGGCAACCCCTAACAGGAGCAGCCAAAAGAAGAAGAACAAGAAGAAGCAAAGGTCTAAACCAAGAAGTCAATAAGCACAAGCAATGCAACTGAAAAAGTCAAAAATTAAGCCAGAGGTCTGTAAGCTGAGAATCTCTTACACCAAAACGTTTTTTTGTTGTTGTTGAATATACACAATTTTGGATGTTACAACGACTGTGACTTTGGCTTTTAAACTTTCGTATGTGTGACGGAACATTCGGGGACATACCTCTAGCAATTCACTCCTAATGATAATACCACAAAATAGATACACCCTAAGAAAAACAAAGTGGCATTATGGAAAACGTAGAATTTTGCATTGGAAAGAAATTTTAAACAGGAAATATTCATAAAATCAGAATATCCATGTTTACCCTTGTGAAGTCCCACTGGTTACTGGAGCCTCTTTCAGATCAACAATACAGAAGACGAGATTCCACCCCTCCCCACCAACCCCACTCTTTAAAAGCCAATCCATTGTCTTAGGTGGAATGCCTTGTTAGCTGGAAAGATATGTTCAAATATATGCTGAAAAACATTACAATATGTTTCGCTTACACCAGAATATATAAAAGATAAAAACTACATGAGACAAGACAATCTTCCTGCTCACATGGCAAACTTTTAGTGATATGAACACTAATGCTAGTAGGAACATTTATTGGCAAAAGTGGATTATGCTTTGTGGTTAGGGTGCACTTGGCAGGCATGTCTCTATGCTGCATCTCTGAAATTACCTTTGATAAAATGTGCTTTTTCAGTTTTAACTTCTAAGCTATATTACTATAGACAGGCAGTTTTTAGAGTTATAGTAAAAGCTCACATAACTACACTTTTAAAGTGCAGATGATAAATATTCACAATTACCTACTCACAGTCTTTTATATTTTCACAATTCTGGCTCATTAAAACCTAATGTTTTATGGCAGTTCGGCTGAAATTTAATTGAAAGCCTGTGAGAAAATTATTGCCCTTGCAAAACATTAGAGGCACTGACTTTCACAATATATTGATCAACAGATTTGTCTATGTGTCTCAAATTTAGATGTGTCATGTTGAATAACACACATGTCACTTTTCTCTGAAGTGAAGAATTCCTGCTGCTGTGAGCTGAATGGCAATTGTGTAAAATGTTTTGAAATTAGTCATTTATTCTTTTGATTTACAACCCTGCTAAACTGTATTCAGATATCTAATTAATATGTACGCTTTCCCACTGTCAAGTTAATTCCGGGGTTTGTCATAAAATATGATGGACTGTTGGCAAAAAGTCAAAATCGCCCATGCATGCATTTGCCCATTTTTAAATTGTGCAGCCTTTCATAGAAGAAAACAGAAACCTATTGTAGGAAAAAATGAAATTGAAGAAGCCAAAATGCAGAAGCATGTATTAAGTGGAGAATTAAGGAATGAAGAGCTTTATCATTTCTTAATTTATTTAAAAAACAGAAAAATCATTTCTAATCAAACTGTAGATTGGAAATATCAATTCATTAGTGCTTGTTTCTAAAATAAATTGTTTTAATGTTCTTAATGATACTCATTTAAGGGCAAGAGATTTTAAAATTATGACTCAATGACCAAAATATACCACAAATACTGATACCTTAATCGGTCCACCATTTATCCATTTCCTGATCCTTTTTTAATTTCGTCTTTTGTTGTGGGATCACTGGTCACCAGTCCTACCCTCCCAATCCACCAGTTAGCTTTGTAAGCTGACTCTCTCCCTCAAGAGAGATGATGACATTTACCAATGTGTAAATTTATCAATAAATTTTAAAGTACTGTACATTCTCTTAGTTTCCAAAGATGGCCACTTCATTTGCTACTTTTATCTGGTCAGAAGGCACATTTGTTGATTGGACTGTGCTAATATGCCAGTTGGTAGGTCCACATGTATGTTGTACTTAAATGAAAGGACATCCAATGAGTAAAAAAGTGTCATTCAATAGGTTTTTGAAGGTTATTTACATGATGGCACCACCCACAAATAGAAAAAGAGAAATTACATATCCAACATTTAAATGCTGTGAAATGAAACCAAACAATGAAAAAGATTTGTCTTGTGCAGAGCCAGGGGTCATCTTACTACATGTTGTGTGACAGAAGAAAGAGGAGCAGCTCATTCGAATGATATGACTAGTGAAAAGTGTTCTAACAATGCCACAATCACTGGAATACAGTGATCCCTCGCTATATCGCGCTTCGCCTTTCGCGGCTTCACTCCATCGCGGATTTTATATGTAAGCATATTTAAATATATATCGCGGATTTTTTGCTGCTTCGCGGGTTTCTGCGGACAATGGGTCTTTTAATTTCTGGTACATGCTTCCTCAGTTGGTTTGCCCAGTTGATTTCATACAAGGGACGCTATTGGCAGATGGCTGAGAAGCTACCCAACTTACTTTCTCTCTCTCTCTCTCTCTCTCTCTTGCGCTGACTTAGGGGGGTGTGAGCAGGGGGGCTGTTCGCACACCTAGACGATAGGGATGTTGCTACTTTCTGTGTGCAGCTGCTTCCTGAAGGACATGCTGCACGGTGCTTCGCATACTTAAAAGCTCAAAGGGCACGTATTGATTTTTGACTTTATTTTTCTCTGGCTCTCTCTCTCTTTGTCTGCTCCTGACGGAGGGGGTGTGAGCTGCCGCCTTCAACAGCTTTGTACCGGCGGTGCTTCGCATACTTAAAACCTAAACAGCCCTATTGATTTTTTTTTTGACTGCTTGCTTTGTTCTCTCTCTCCTGACGCGCACTCCTTTGAAAAGGAAGATATGTTTGCATTCTTTTAATTGTGAGACGGAACTGTCATCTCTGTCTTGTCATGGAGCACAGTTTAAACTTTTGAAAAAGAGACAAATGTTTGTTTGCAGTGTTTGAATAACGTTCCTGTCTCTCTACAACCTCCTGTGTTTCTGCGCAAATCTGTGACCCAAGCATGACAATATAAAAATAACCATATAAACATATGGTTTCTACTTCGCGGATTTTCTTATTTCGCGGGTGGCTCTGGAATGCAACCCCCGCGATGGAGGAGGGATTACTGTAAATTAAATGTCCTTTAGCATAAAATACTGCATTATTTCCCCACATTCTATGTATTATATTTTTTCATATTTCAATAAAGTTGCATAAAATATATCACTCTTAATGTAAATTTAGGAATTTATGATGGTCATGTCACATGCTTCTACAGTACATTGCATTTTTGCACATTCTGTAACTTCAAAATGAACACTAGAGTGGTTACTGTTCAGTTTGTGCTTAATATGTAATGCCTGGTTGCCTAATCATTTTGATGGTGATGTGGATAGGTTTAGTAGTATCAGAGCACAATGAAAGTCCCTACTGCACTATTTTGCTTAAACCCCAGACAGTATTTGGGTTTTAAAAGAAATGAGAATTCTCAAACTGCAAATGGCTCTTAAAAAAAAATAATAATAAAGAGGAGGTTGTGATTGTCAGTCTGTACAAGCACCCTGAGCTGACCAGTGGACGGCTATTGCAACTGTTGCTCAAACACCAACAAGCCCTGCACAAGCATGAGTCCATTATGAAGAGAGGCCAAGAGATAAAAAAAAAAGATATGATTTGCCCAAGGCCACTAGAGTTAGCAGCTAGAAAACCAAGCAGTTACTCAAGTCCAAGATCATGGAGACCAGGATGCAGTGCTACAAGGAGTAGCCATTGCATGCCCAGTTCTTCAACATCCTAGACAGACCGTTCATCGACAATGACCTGACACACGCATGGCTTCAAAGTGCAGGTCACTGGGCATTATGTCAACAGCTGGGTGTTCTGATGACAGACAAACATATACCAGATGTGGTCGTTGACACTGGAGACTGTGTCATCATGTAGGACAAGACTATTCTCACAGGCTGTACCATCACCACCAGTAGGCAGGACATCGTGTTCCATGACAAGAAGAGCAATCATCTTCATTGATGTGATGATCCTAGATGACAACAACATCCTAAGCAAGGATGCAGAGAAGCTCCTCAAATATAAAGACTTAGAGATTGAAGTTTAGACACATTTGGAACACAAGGACAAGAATAGCCCCAGCAGTTGCAGGCATATTGGAAACCGTCAAGACTGGGTTTCCAAAAGCAGCTGGACAAACTCCTATGCAGAGTCAGTGCGAAAGAGATCCAGAAAATTGCACACCTCAAAATGGCCCGCATTCTTCGATGAGTCCTCAGATGAACAACAAGCTGAATTCAAAGCCTAAGAGGTCTGGTTGACCTCTGGCAAATGACCAGCTTACTATATAGCGCTGAGAGGGTGGTATAATAATAATAATAATAATAATAACAACTGATATTATTTAACAAGTTTTTATTTTTCATTCTTAAATGAAAAATAAAAATAAGAATTTAGCTATTCTTTGTGTATTTTGTTGTGATGACAGAGAAGGTTTTAATCTTGTGCTTTCATGGACAGCAGGGACAAAAAAACTATGGTGAACAACACTGGACTACAGCAAACACTTGAAAAACATCCATAAAAAAAAGAAATCCAACATTACTCATGTCGCATAATCCACATGTCAATAATCTAGTTGTATGCTTACAAAGTGCAAATACATCTGCATTTTTTGCTAAAATACTGTTAAATAAATTCCTCCAACAGGCATGTACTCCCACGCATTAGAATGAGTTTTTCAATTGAAGAAAGAACTCTTGACCAATGAATTAGGGGGAAGAGGCAAATCTTCAGTTCAACAGTTTACTCCCATGCGATTCCTGTTTATGCGTGACAATGATTTTTCCTGAAGCATTTATTTAACAATATTTAAGATAAAAACACATGTTTTACACATTGTGAACATACGAATGGACATCTGATTTGTGGATTATGTGATACGAGGAATGCGAGATTCTTTTCTTTTTATTGACACTTTTTGATGCAGTCCAGCAATGGCCACCATGGACCGCTAATCTGTCATAAATTATTTTATCTTCACTCTCCATGAAAACATGAGAATAAACATTTTTCTCAGTTTTCAGTAAAAAAACACATGGGGTTATTAACACTTAAAAAAATGTATCATTTTTGAGTGGTGTATTCTTGTCAAGCCTGTGTAACACTAGAAAACATGGAAAAACTTTAGTTTAGGTACTGCAAAAATGAATCTATTACTCATATACTGTTATGTAGCAAAGTCTTAACAAAGTTATTTTAGCACCTAGAAAGCACAATTAAAGTGGTTATTAATCTCTTTGCAGTGTGGCATATTAAGAGCCTTTGATATGTTGGTAAAATTACTTTTGAAAATGTAAGGATCCACAGATATTATACTGAAATATGCAATATTGAGATACATATGTCTCATGTAAGCTACCTCTGACCATTCCAAAATGAAGTTATTTTAGTAGGTCATATTGCACAGCTACTTTACAGGGCTTTTATTGAATAGCAACTTTACAAAAGCTTTGTAAGTGACATCAAGATCAAAAGAAGCTTTTACTAAGGTTTTGTTTCATAACAATAAATGAGTAATAGATACTTTTTTACATTACCTAAAGTAACGTGTTACTGAAAAACTCACCTTTGTATTTCATGTCCAGTTAAATTCAGTAAACAGGATTGATTCAGAGATGTTAAGCAGAGAAGCAAAAAGTACTCAAAGGGCAGTTCTGAAGAGATGTCTAGCAGACTTGAATCAAAACACTTAAACTGAGATTGTCAAACAAGTTTAGTGGGGAAAACAAAACTCAAAGTCACTGGTTGTTATAACCAAAAACTGAAGTTATTTTTAGACAATTTTGTTTTATCATATTCTTTATTGTCACTAAGTTCAGACATTAATTGACATATAGTCCATTTTTAAATAGCTGGGTGTAGCTATGCCGTTGATACTTGACAGTCTGTGGCACAGACTTTGCTCTGCATCCCTTTTTTAATTCCAGCCATCCTCTTCATGTTGGCACTGTGGACTGTGAGCACCTACAAAGATGTTGTTAAAAGAGAACCAGTAGATGTGAGCATTCAACAGAAACTACAGAAACACAAAATCGTTTCTTGAGTACCAATCTATTTTATCAAACAAAAATTTAGATGACTAAACTTTAACTAAAGTCAAAACAATATTTGCTGTTGGCTGTTACCTAAAATTATGAGAATATCACCAGAAACAAAATTCCAAGACTATGAACTGAATAGAGAAGTGAAAAGCTGTCAGTCATTAACCAGAACATCAAACACTATGAGATCAAAAATAATTCAGTTCAAAGTTTCAAATCCATAATCTCAGGTGGAAAGCTGAAGCGTTGTGCTTAGTTTTATAGTGGAGTCTTTGTGACATGACCAATAGTGCCTCCTGGGAGACATTCCTTAGTAATGACTAGCAAAATTCTGGTTTCAGACAAATAAAATTCAACAACAAAAGTAGTAATGTTTTTTTCTCAAACTAAAGAATTAATCCAAAACAAAAAATATGGTCTTATACCTTGAAAAATAAGTCTTTAAGAATATTCATGACAAATGAACAGAAGAGTTTTTATCTAAAGGTGTTTTTACACCTAATTCATTTGGAGCAGCTTTTTAGAACTCTGGAGCAATTTGCCTCATAATCCGGTTTAGTTAGGTAGATGTGAACAGCCAGTCGTACTCTAGTGCGGATGAAAATAACTGGACATAGATTGGAAATGGTGCTCTCAATGTGGTACCAAGCAAACCAAGGAGTGGTTTGTGAGGTATGAATGTGACAGGACCAATCTAACTTTTAGAAATATAATGAATTACTGGAAAAATTGTGCAAGCTGTGGCTTTCATGCTACACTATTTCTGGTGTAATTAGGAAATCTTAATATAAAAAAATCATCTATACATACAAGTTCATATAAAACAGCTGACACAAGTACCCTTCGATCAGCTCAAGCCTAGCACATGATTCAGTTTCAGACTCGACATCTACCTTACAATCAGAGAGTAGTTGATCATGTAAAAAAATAGTGTAAATTCACTTGTGATCAGGAAAATCAAACTACATACAAAGGTACTGAGAAATGAATAGCAGCATCCTATATGATCAACAATCACCTAATCTTAAACCATAAGAATGATGTGCAGGTTGGCGTCCTTTCAATGTGATCCCTGTAAGACTCGATGCAGACACTGGAGACACATTAACTTTGATACTATGTAGTAAATGTTAATCAAACATTTCAAAGTGAACATTATTAACAAGTATTTGTAGGCCTAAAGACACGAATCATGTTTTGATAAATTAGAGGGTCCATTCCTATAGTACGCTACTGGAAAATATATATGCAACATTGTAGACTGAAAGGAAATTCACTTCACATTTTCACTTTTCAAATGAAATTGATGCACATCACTGTCTGCCCTCAGCAGAGCTTTACATCTTCTGAAAAGTTGTCTAAATGAAATGTGTCCTTTCTGTAGCACACAAAGTAAGACATCATTTTTGTGTACTCTTCTAGTTATTGGATAATAGGCATTCTGTTCACAGGTAAACAAACCACATCATTATTGTAAATTCGGCACTACACAAGGACAGCTGCTATTGGCTCCTAATGATAAATTTTCTCAGTTCAAGTTTTTTCTAACCAATGTAAGAAGTCACCGACTTGCCCACGGGGCTTTATTATTTCTTCTGGTTTACCGGAAAGTTTCAAGTGTGACACCCAACTGAAGTAAATGGAGACTGAAGCAAAGTAACTAATTTTCTCCTGATTTAGCATACAGCAAGTGGACTATGAGTATGAAAACAACAGAAAAAAATGTCTGAAGTTTACCAATTCTAAAACATCTGTCCATGACAAATGAGAAACAAACGAAAAATAAAACAAGCACAAAATAACAATTAATTCTTAAACCCCAAACAGAAAATGTTGTTTAGAGATACAGATAATCACACCAAGTCAATTTCATGTCACCCAACAGTCTAAAGATGTTTGGAATGAGTAAGGAAAATGGAGAAAAATTATTAAGTGAATGTACCTTGTGAAATGTTGCGCATGACATGCCCAGTCTAACATGTACGCAATTTAAATATGTCATTTTACTGGTGTACTGGAAACAATTTATTTTCTTCTACATTTCCCCCAGTGAGAACTGGAAGTAGACAGAGGAGTAAGGGTTTCGATGGGAACATTTCCTTCCTTAACGAATCAGAGCACTTGCAGTTGCTTCCCTCACAGCAAAACTATTATTGTTAAATTAACTCTCTACAGCATTCCAGTATATAAATTTAGATACAGAAAGAGTGTTCCCATATGTAAGAGTTAGTTTAACACTGGAAGTTTTGGTATGCTGGATGTGAGAAAAAATATAATGCAGTATTTTACAGTATACAATATGCCAAGATAACATGGCTCTTCAATATTTTGATTTTTTTTCTTAATTCCAGCATGAAAAAGCAGTTTATCAAACTTTAATAATTTATGTTTTACCGATTCAAAAGATATATAACTCTTTTCTTTTTTAATTAAGTGAGAATTTCAAAATAATTTTCTAGAGTGCATCAAACTCCAAATATAGGATCAGCTAACACTTATGTAACAAATTTTGGAGGAGAATGGATACATTTATGTTAATGAATAGGTTTCTATATATAGAATATAACCTCATTAGCTTGTATCAGAATTTGCATTTTTTCTAAACTGTGGCAAACTCTCAGTCACATCTTTGCTAGAACGTTAATAAAGCTGGTATACCTACCAAATGTCACAAATAGGTCTCTTATTTCATTTTCTTAAGATCCTGATCATTCATTCCACTTTTCAAAAAGCAGCCTGTTTAAGCCATGGCCAACAGCAGAGCAGAAAAGTTATAGGACCATAGAGAGTGATCCCCGTGTTGCACCCATTATTAGGTGACAACCCTTCAGTAGCAAACACTTGGGTGTTGGGGCCTTCACAGACTTGTATATGGACAATGCATTTGTATTCCTTGAACAACTGTGCTTCAAATATACCCTTTCATCAAAGCATTTTAACACATGCCAGTTATAGACTTTGAACTAAAAATCCATATACATTTACTTAGCTTTCCAAATCTCCTTTCACCATCTACTGTAGAAATTATATTGCCTCGAAAGTTTGCATAATGTAATCTTTTTAGTTAGCCAATAAAAGGTGTCATTTTGCTCAACTTTTTTTAAAAAAAGGTAAATTTACTGTATGAGAAACATGTAAAAAGTTTTTTAGACTCTGGCATTATTTATGTTGTCCTAAATAAACAAAAAATCTTAACCAACTTTTAATCTTTTAATTACTATTAATCTGTTCTCCCCGTGTCTGCGTGGGTTTCCTCCGGGCGCTCCGGTTTCCTCCCACAGTCCAAAGACATGCAAGTTAGGTGGATTGGCGATTCTACATTGGCCCTAGTGTGTGCTTGGTGTGTGGGTGTGTTTGTGTGTGTCCTGCGGTGGGTTGGCACCCTGCCCGGGATTGGTTCCCTGCCTTGTGCCCTGTGTTGGCTGGGATTGGCTCCAGCAGACCCCCGTGACCCTGTGTTCGGATTCAGCGGGTTGGACAATGGATGGATGGATGGATGGATTACTATTAATCACAGTAATATTCAGATTTTTAGAATAGCAAGAGTTAAGAATAAGGGTGGGAATGATTTTACTCAGATTAAGCAGATGAAAGATGAGCAATGTGGTCTTAAATGAATATGATAGGATCAAGAATAAATAAAAAAAGGTACTTTGAAAAGCTGTTGAATGAAGAACATCCAAGGATAGTATTTGGGGATGGAGTCCCAAATGAACAGCTAGCACCAAGAATAAGACGGGAGGAAGTAAAGGAAGCACTGCAAAGAAAGAAAAATGGAAAGGCAGCAGGACCAGATGAAATGCCAGCATAAATGGGGTAATATTTAAGAGAAGAAGAAGTAGACGTTTTGTGGGATCTAATAAAGAAGATCTATGAACAAGACAGAATACCAGAGGAAATGGGGAACAGTGTGATTGTACTCATTTTTAAGTAGAATGGCAATATTCAGGATTGTGGAAACTGCATTGGGATAAAGCTGATGTTACATACAATGAAAGTTTGGCAGACGGATCATGAAAGAGACCACCACAGGGGAGGATCACTTTGGTTTTATGCCATGAAAAGGAGCAACTGATGCAGTCTTTGTATTGAGACAGATCACAGAGAAGCATCAAGAAACAGAGAAAGGTTTGAATTTGGTGTTTATTGATTTGGAAAAGGCTTATGATTAAGTGACACATCAAGAGTTCTTTAGTCACATGAGAGAAAATGGAGAACCACAGGAGTATGAAAGGATTGTTCAGGATATGTATGAGGGAGTGAAGACATGGTTTAAATCAGTGTTGGGGTAACAGACAAGGTTTCAGTTAGATTAAGTTCTTACCTCTCTGATCTTGTTATGGATATGTTGGATAAAAGATCTGTCCCCCACTGTGTTGTGTAGCACCAGAAAAGAGGAAGTGGAGAAAGAGTTGGAATGATGAAGAAGACCTTTTGAATATAGAGAATTGAAGGTAAATAGGAAGAAGACAGAATATATGACTGTTCATGATGATCAGGATTCAGAGGTTAGCCTGCAGGGAATGCTATTGAAAAGAGTGGATCAATTTAAGTATCTAGCATCAGTGGCAGTGCAAGACGAAAAACTAGATTTAGAGATTACCCATAGAGTGCAGTGTGGATGGAACAATTGGAAGAAGGTATCAGGAGTATTGTGAAGGAAGAATTAAGGGAAAGGTTAGGGGTAAGGTTTTTAAGACAGTGGTAAGAACAGCCATGATACAGTATATGGAGCTGAGACATGGGCAGTAAAGGGTGCACGGGAGAAGAAGCCTAATTAGAATTTTGTGATGGATGTATGGAGTTACAAAAAAGACAAAATAAGGAAAGAGAATATTAGAGCTACAACAAAAGTGGGAGAGATATTTAAGAAAGTACAGGAAAGTAATTTGAAGTGGAATGAACATGTGATGAAGAGAAACAATAAACATGTGGTCAAAAGAGTGATGGGAATGGAAGTGCAGGAGAAGAGAAAGTGAGGGAGGCCAAAGCAGAGACGGATGGATAAAGTAAAAAAAAGATCCAAAGGAAAGGGACATAATTGAGGAGGAGGTGCAGGACTGAGCTGTATGGAGAAGGTTCATCAAGCACATCAGCCCCATACTGAAATGAGAAAAGATGAAAAGGAAGAAGAAAAAAGATAATTATGTTCTTTTGGTGCTTTGAGGATGAGCAGAAGAAGTATGTAATATGAATAAGGTGTATGTATTAATGATATATAATACAGTTTGCACATTATAATTAAATATCAAACTCAATAAAATAATAATAAAACACATGGTCACAGTTACATTTGTTTATAAAATTATTGCTAAAATCTAGCGATGGAATCATGTTTTCTTCATTAGAGATTAGTAAAAAAACATAAGATTTGTCGTCTACCAAACATTTACTTTCATTATATTTTCAACCAGTTCACTTTCTTTAACCACAGTAGAAATGTACTATCACAGTATTAAATGTAACATTTTTTAAACCTGATTTAGACTAAGGCCAGGACTAATGTAAGTCTACAATAATACTAAAGCAGCAACATTTTTCATATAGCTTCAAAATTATAAACAACATTATTTAATTCAAAATGTAAGTTATACCTCATAAAATGTACCTTTTAATTAATGAAGCACATGAAGATAGTTAGAAAAGGCAGAATGAAAATGATGATGATGATGATGATGATGATAACAATGGACTGGCACTTTGGTACAGTTTTTAGTAGGACCGCCTGAATGCCTGGATTCAAATTCCATGCCTGTTGTTGTATATTCTTCCCATGTCTTCCCAGGGTTTTCTTCCTGCTACTTAGGTGTTCCTTCCACATTCCTACAAATGTGTGTGTGTCAAAATAGATGCTAATTCCAAACTGGCTAAATTGTGAATGTGATTGTGTGACTGGAATCTGCAAAACACAGGTATAACCATCCTGTCTTTACATATTTAAAGCTGCCTTGTAAGGATCTGTACACCACTGCTTTTGAACTGAATTGAAAAGGGTGGGGAAGAATGTTGTGTTATTTTATGACAATTAGCATACTCCAATGCAACATCATTAAAAGGTATTTATTTATTTTCACATCACAACATACAGAATACAAGTGAGTTAAAATCTTGTGCACTGACCTCTACAACACAGCAGTGTTAAAACTGTGTACTATACACATACACCAAAAAAAAGAAACCGAGAAAGAAAACATTCCACATATAACAAACAATTCTAAAGTGCAGTGTAAAGGTTCCTTAGCGAGAGAACAGCAGCCTGATGGTCTGGTTAAAGAAACTGTTTCAGAGCTTAATGGTGCAGGACCTAATACTGCAATACTGTCAGCCTGGTAATAAAATAGAAAAGAATTTGTGGCTCGGGTGGCTGGGGTCATAGATGATTTTTTTCCATCTTTCCTCAGACACTGCCAAGTCTATATATTCCAGAGGAAGAGTCACTCACCTGCAATGAATTGTCCAGTGGGTTGCAATACCCTTGGCAAAGCCTTGTGGCTGACGGCAGTACAGTTCCCATACCAGGAAATTATGCAAACATACAGTTAGTGCTCTCAATGATGCTATTGTAGAATGTCAAATTTTTTAAACTGCCTGATTAAGAAGAGATGCTGTTGTGCTTTCTTCATCACATTTTCTTTATGTTCAGTCCATGTAATGCGCACACTGAGGAGCTTAAAACTGCTGACCCTTTCTACCACAGTCACCTTGACAGTAATAATTAACTTACTTAATTAACTAACTATATTTTTCCAAACAATTAGATAACTTTGAACATTCGTATAACACCAGCCTTCAAAATCTTCCATCTGAGCGATGTGCTCAGGTAGTTTGAGCTTTTAGCTAAATCAATCACATTTCTGGTCAATTTTCTGTACAATCCCCCCTAAATTTACAGAAATTTTCCTTGGAAATTCTGCACTGTCAATATATTGGATTTAAGTTTCTTGGAAATTCTGTACAATAAAAAGAAAAAAAAAACTTAAGAAGATGCATGACTTACTGTATAATAATTTCAGTACAAGTAAAAGATATACACGTGATAATTCAAAGCCAATCAAAGAACTGGACCGTACTCTTCAAATGAATCTTCAACACACCAAACTGCTTTGTGTCTTTAATTTCACTTGATAAAATCTACTTCTGGTACACTGCTGATAAGAAAAATTACAATCAATGAGGAGAAAGGCTGTTTAAAAGGCTTTATTCACCAGTGTAATTTTCATAATATTGTGTCTATAAATAAATTTATTTTTGTTTGAACCTCCAGACTTATATAATTAAGCTAGTTCCAAAAATGAATGAATAAAATATTAGGAGTAAAGGATATTAATGTTCATATAATTTTAAGTTGTTAACTAGTAATGTGTTAATACTGTTTGTAATAGTTACAAACAAAATGCATGATCATTTTCTGTACCTAGTATTAAAATACTCAAATTATCAGATCCTGTTTGACCAAACTATACTCACTCAGAAAAGACAAGCAAATTAACCAGATGATTACAAGTTTAATGCTGATTCCAAGTGCTAAACAGGCCAAGTTTAAATAATTATGCGCTGCCCATCCTCTTTAAAACAAGTCTACCTATAATTCACAAGCATGAGACTTGAAGACTTGTGGCACAAAATTGCAGACTTGACGCTTGCCTTGAGTTTACCTCTAGGACTTGAGGCTTACTTGGGACTTGAGGTTTAAGACTTGAGACTTGCTTGTGCTTGCAAAATTGGGACTTAGTCCCACCACTGATAATGCAGCTTTTGTATATTAGGCCATTAGGTTTTTTAAACTCCATACCCAAAAATGAAAAATAATTTGGTCAAGATAAAAGTATATTAATGATTAAAAGGCCATTTTTAACAGTCATGGCAGACAGTAAATAAAATGAAAGAATTACATGAATGGACACTCTTTGAATGTGAAAAGTGCAGAATCTCACTAGGGAATATTTTAGCATATTAGAGAGCTGGCAGAAAACAAATTTAGAATTGCCAACAGTGAGTATTCTTACAATTATACAAAAGATTACTTGTCAAAAAAACCCTAACCTATTGTTGGTGCCCTGTTTTCGCATTTGTAAATATTTATCTATATAATATGTTGTTATTGGTTGTATGGTATGCCGGTATTTGCCAGGGTCAGGCAGTGAAAAGATTAAAGGAGAAGAAAAAAGTATAGCAAGCTATGAACAGAGAGGAAAAGGGTGGGATGATGTCACATATTATACATAGTTATTCCTTGGGCATTTATATAACAGTAGTCATTAATGAGTGATAAACAGACCAATAGGTGGCAGAAAAGGGTTTATAATTAGAACAAATGTGGCCCAGGGAGGTCAAGGAGAATGAGGAGCCGATAAGATGGTCTAAATTCTTTAAGAATAAATGAGGGGGTTCAGATGTGCTAATCAGGGGACATTCCTGAGCCCCAAAGTAATTCAGTACACTTTTATGTAAAGAATAGTTGGATGAGGAAACTTGACTGCTCCCTACTAGGGTTTTTTTGTAGAGTCAAGTGATGAGCTAGAAGAACGGCTCAATGGTAGGAGGAAATAATGTTAATACTGTATTAGAGACTGGAGGTTTTATTCCTATTCCAACTATTACAGTATATTCATTGCTTTTGGAATTATTATTGCTGGCATTCATCTGTCTCAAGAGAGGATGAGGTTCTGCTCATGGATGAGTCTGTTGTGGTTTTTTAGTGCCTGTTATTGTACAGTGTAGATATGCAGAAACATACTTTGTTGCAGGTGTTATATTCAAAGGAAGTGTCATGGGGTGATGTCATTTTCTTCTGCTGTCTATGCTTTCTTTTTACCTCCCACATCTTGTTCCACCTCTGCTTGCTATTTCTGAGACACTGCTTGATGGACTGGCTCAATGCACTGCAGTCTGCCTCCATTTCTTTCCAGGTTTCTTCTTTAATGTGACATGCCTTCATGTCAAGTGTGAGATGTTGTTGCAGCATACAGTAAGTCTCCCAGGAGGATTCATGTCTGTAGCAAATAATCCATACAGTAAATCTACTGCTCTGCTGACATGACTTAGCCAATGTGGTGTCATTAGGATAATAACATAAATAAGCATGGATGTCTGTTTTTGTTAAGGTGATTCTGCTAGATATATGGTCCTGCTGTGTGATCACTTAGATTCGTTTGAGGCAACAGAGGTGGAAAGAGGATCCTGCTGTCAGGCATAAGGTGCCCATGACATAAGCACACAGGCACATTTCCCATTTTGGTGTTGATGGGAAGCATGGTGTTTTTCAAGACTTTTGTGAAGGTGTACAGTTACTGCTGTTTCACTGTCAATTCACTAATTCAATTATGCATCTAGGAAATAACGTCTGGTGGCAGTACTGCCTAAGTAATAGAAGCTCTCCACCACTTTCATGGTGTGTTCACTGATGGAGATTGTAGCTGCACTGCGTGGTGCATACCTGTAATCTTTCTCACACTAAAGCAGTTGGAAAGTATGTGGAAGACCTACTCATTAAGGTTAGCCAGTAGTTATGTGAAAATCAATTCTTTTTAGTGATTCGATTAATTTTGTTTAGTTCATCAAAATATGAATCTTTGAATCACTGATCCGTTCACTTCAAGAACAACAAGAAGCTGTATTCTAGTTTGAAATCTAGAATAGAATCATAACAGTGTAACAACGTAAGCCACCAAACAATATAAACAATATAAAAAGCAAGCAACAAAATAAATAATTCACACATAATAATAATCAAATAAGCAAACATTTTTATACAGTATGTTGAAAGAATCCCAACATGTGAGTACTTACATCTTTTATGACTAAATAAAATCATTTCTGGATTAAGCTGGCCCAGGGTGGGCAATGTCGGTCCTGGAGAGCTGCAGTGGCTGCAGGTTTTTGTTCCAATCCAGTTTCTTAATGAGAAGTCAATTAATGCTGATGAAGCACTTACTGCTTAAGTGACATTTTCATGCTTCAGTATAGTAGTCCTGCTTGTTAATGTTCCCTACTCTTTTCAGACTGAAAATTGTCTATTATAGGCTTCAAATTATTTGGGTGATATCCGTGGAAAGGAAAAAAATCTATGATACTAGCCAACCCGCAGCGTAGCATACGACGCATAATTATTTATTGATGGGTGAACACTTCCTGAACGACACAGTTGTCCAAATGGGGTGGGTTTGAGGATACGACTGTGAGTGAATGAAAAGGTGGAACTCTGGAGAGAGCAACATACAATTGTCCATGACTGAAAACTGGTTTTGGCAGATACAGGCATATCGTTTTGAAAGTTTGTCCCTGTGCCTTATTAATTGTCATTGCAAAGGCCAATCTAACAGGAAATTGTCTGCATGTAAAAGTAAAAGGCAAATTTGAATCTGATGGGGTCAGGGATATCCAGGGAATAAGGACAGTTTGTGAGGTAGGAGCTGCGATAGTTGTACACTCCAGTACAGTGGAACCTCGGTTCACAACCATAATTGGTTCCAAAACTCTGGTCGTAACCTGATTTGGTCATGAACCGAAGTAATTTCCCCCATAGGACTGTATGTAAATACAATTAATCCATTCCAGACCGTACGAACTGTACGCAGAATGCAAAATAAAATGTAGCACACACTGTGTATGCCCGAAAAATATACGTTCTTTATGTCATTGCCAGTATGTTCGTTCCAAAGACCAAGACAAGTACAAAAGACATAGTTCGTTTGTTCATTGCACGTCACTATTACCCAAAGCAATATCATCAAGTCAATTAGCATCTCCATGATGAAATCTTTTGATTCTTGTTGTTTGCTCTGAGCTGTGAAAGTCTGACTATCTTTTCATTGCTTTTGGTATTAAGGTATCCATGATCCTCAGAGGATCTACAGGCATATGAGGAAAAAAAGACGAAAAAAAAGACCGTACAATGCCCATTGTTGTTTCATTAGAGGTCATGATGAACCAATAGAGTCTTCATGAGAAGGTTAACAGCCTTTTTCAGATCAGTGACAGCAATGTACAGAGACTGTCTCTGCTCACAGCACAACATCTGAAGCTGACATAGTGAAAGAGCATGTCCATGGTTTAGCCCTGGAGCCTCATTGGGATTCTGCGTACACATTAGGTGGCAAGTGATTTTAATGCATTGAGAACCATTTACTGTACCTAGTAAGCTTTCCATCTTCAGAACAACTACCTCAGCCACTGTTTTTAATTGTCATTTTTTATTAAAGTTTGTGAACTTTCAAAACATAAGTAGGTGTAAAGCATGGAGTGACTTTAGCCATATTTTTATGTACAGTATGTAGTATACAGTGTAATGGATTGGCCGGCTGGGTGGAAAGATAACACTGTGCCCAGCCTGTATAAAATAATGAATGGACCAGCAGAAGCTGGAAATTGGGAATGGTTCCATTCCACATGTGCTAGGTGGCTGTGGTCCTCATTTGAGAACCCAGTCGGGACACCTGCAGTGGTACTAAGGAACTGGAGTTCAAAAGTGCAACCCTATAGGGGTCCCTTGGGATTGGCAGAGGGCGCTGTCTTGAGAGGACCACCCCACTTTGTCTATGGCCCGTAAGTGCTACCTAGAGGAGACAGAATGGCAAATATTGTGTGAGTATTGTTTAAAAATAAAGTTAATGTTTTGTGTTCTGACAAAGCCTTGCACCTTCTCATTATTATAAAAGGTATTTTTACATTTGATCCTTGAGTACTTTTGAAAGATGGTACTTTTTTTTTTTAACTTTTACAGAGTATTTGTTTACTGAAATACTTCATACTTCAGTGAAAGTAAAAATGTAAAGTATGTTGACTTTTACTCAAGTACCATGTCTGAGTAATTTTTACAACTCTGGTTATTTTCGTCACAATTTTCGCCTCTGGTTTCCTTTATTCTTATACAGAGTAACTGAGTTGACATCACACTTACATTGTGGGACTGTTGTTTCTTTCCAACACTGGAAGAGGGAGACACAGATATAATGAAGGATTGTTGAATGCTGTACCATAAAGATACAGCTTACATATAATTGGTGAAGGCAAAAGACTTGTTTTTTCCATTCTAATTTAAAAGCAGAAATTGTGGTGAGACATTCCAAGGTAGAACTCTTGCAGTGGTTCTCAAACTCGGTCCTGGGGACCCTCTGTGACAACAGGTTTAGTTCCAACCAGATTCACAATTGGTGCTAATAATTAATAGAAGCTGATCTCAATTAATTAGCTTGTCTTTGTTTCTCCTCTTATTCTGCATTCAAAAAAACACAGTAGTATGATTTTTACATTTATTTGACATTTAGAAATATTATAATTTTTGCAATAGCTTTAAATGCTTAACTCTTTTTTGTTGTTTTCCTATTATTTTGCCCTTTTTCTGTGTCATTTGCTCCCTTCATTGTATCCTAGTAATGACAATTAAAAATAAGAAAAACATGGTAAAAGGATGCAACTACATCAGCATCAAATACACTAATTACTAAATAGTGGTTTAAAAATACAGAACACCTGGAAAAGCAAAATGAAACATATTCTTAAAAAGTAAATAAGAAAAACTACATTATCCTCATATAACTGCTTAGTATATTGTAATAAAA